>NC_069504.1:105190972-105405972 GCF_027579735.1 Bombina bombina
ATATATTTGGGGTTAAACCAAGCCTAGAATCATTAAAAACACTATACCGTTACACACAAAGAGGAGGACTGGGTCTACCAAATATAGAGTTATATTACAAAGCAATATGTTTACAAAAAATCTTAGAGTGGCATCGCAACGTGGGCACTAAAGCGTGGGTAGCACTGGACTCACATGTCTTGAAAACTCCTTCACCAGGGGTGTTGTGTTGGGTGGATAGAAAAAGTCGTCCACCTTGGATTAGGTCTTTCCCACTATACCAACATGTCTTTGAGAGCTGGGACAATCTAATAACATGTGATCGTGGAATATCTTCCCTTAGGTCGCCTATGTCACCAGTTTCACCTAATGAAGAGCTACATGGGGGGTTAGAACAAAAATTGAATACACAACATGATTGGGAGATAGGATATACGACCCCTATATTTAAATTTCTAACCGGAGGTAAACTCAAGCAGAGAACTGATTTGGGCGAGATACTGGGAGGAGCCTTTACAAAATGGTTGAAGTATTACCAACTTCAACACTTTTTAGCCACTTCCCCTGTTAGGGATCAGATGACTAGACAACCCACTTTATTCGAACAACAATGCCTGAGTGACCAACCTTTGCATCATACACTGGCTTGGGCAAAAAAGGTGTTAATTGGTTAAGAAATGACTGATTTCCCTAGCTATGTGGCTAGATGGCACAAGGAACTGGGCAGAGAACTAACTGAGAATGAATGGAAAAACATCATTCATAACACTAAAAAATCTTCGGTTTCTGCTAAGTCACTAGAATTAAATTTCAAAGTTCTGGCACGGTGGTATCTCACCCCGGTTAGGATTAAGGCGATATACCCGACGGCCTCTGACACGTGTTGGAGAGGTTGTGGTAGTAAAGGCTCTATGACTCACATTTGGTGGTCATGCAATAAAATACAACCCTTCTGGTTAAAAATAGGAGAATATATTAAAACTATCAGCAACCAATAAAATGACTATCAAATTCAACCTACCACAGCACTATTACATTTACTTCCACGGTGCAAATGTAAAATACGACTGAAATTGGTACAGTTAGCATTAAATACAGCAAAATCCCTGATAGCAGCGAATTGGAAATCACAAATAGTTCCTACATATCAAGCGTGGGAATCACTAATGGAACATACAATTCACTTAGAGGAATATGGCTATTTCTTAAGAAAAGACATGGAAACGTTTCACAATATACAATTTTACTGGGAAACACGAATGCATACCCATTGAGTGCCCTAAGAGCTATTAGATAAGATAATGTATCTGGGAGGGGGAGATGACAAAGTATTCCTCGGTGATAGCAAATTAAAAATGGGAAATTTGCAGTTAAAAGTGAGCAAGACATAGCTTAGTTTTAAAATAACAAAGTGACCAACCGATGTTTCAATGTTCTAATGTTTTCTTGATATGTTCATATTAAGGATGTTTACAAATACAATAGTTATAAAAACAAAAATGCCGGATGATGTGTTTCCACATTGTATAAGGATTGTAATGCTATTTTCAATTACTGTGATCAATGTGATTTCAATGCATTAATCTGTATTGTTTTATTTCATCCAATAAACATCTTAAAAAAAAAAAGAAAGATAATCCCTTTATTACCCATTCCCCAGTTTTGCATAACCAACACTGTTATAGAAATACACTTTTTACCTCTGTGATTAACTTGTATCTAAGCTTCTGCAAACTGCCCCCTTATTTCAGTTCTTTTGAGACTTGCCTTTTTGCCAATCAGTGCTCACTCCAGGGTAACGTCACATGCATGAGCTCAATGTTATCTATATGAAACACATGAACTAATGCCCTCTAGTAATCAAAATGCATTCAGATTAGAGGCAGTCTTAAGGGTCTAAGAAATTAGCATATGAACCTGCTAGAATTAGCGTTCAACTAAAAATAACAAAAGAACAAAGCAAATTGGTGATTAAAGTAAATTGGAAAGTGGTTTAAAATGACATGCCCTATTTAATTCATGAGTTTTTTTTTACTTGACTGTCCCTTTAAAGACACTGCACTGCAGATCCTTACAGAACAAAGCAGGTGATTGGTTGCTAAACACATACGCTACCGCTGATTGGCTCAGTGGATCAGGAGTTAAAGGGACAGTCTACACCAGAATTTTTATTGTTTTAAAAGACAGATAATCCCTTTATTACCCATTCCCTAGTTTTGCATAACCAACCTCTTTGATTACCTTGTATCTAAGCCTCTGCAGACTGCCCCTTATTTCAGTTCTTTTGACAGACTTGCATTTTAGCCAATCAGTGCTGACTCTGGTGAAAACCTGTCAAAATGCATTCAGCTAAGAAGTGGCCTAAAAACAAACAGTAATTGTGGGTGCCAGAAAGACAAGTCCTCAAAAGAATCTTAATCAGGAATAGTAAAAAAAATATACACAATTGGTGATATTCTAAAAAGGGTAAAATAAAGGGATAAAGCATTTAAAAGAAAAACTGTAAAATGCTTTCAGATAAGAAGAGGCCTTCAAGGTCTAAGAAATTAGCATGAGCCTACCTAGGTTTAGCTTTCAACTAAAAATATTAAGAAAACAAAGCAAACTGGATGATAAAAGTAAATTGAAAAGTTGTTTAAAATGACATGCCCTATCTGAATCATGAAAGTTTATTTTGGCATAGACTGACCCTTTCATGTTTTGAAAATCTTTCTACAATAGTGCAATACGATAATACGCATATGCATTACATTACAACTTTGTCTCTTTATCATTTGGGGATTGTGTTCCCTATACAGCTTCAAAATGGAATACACGCTAAATACCCTTTCAGCACAGTAACACCTTGCCATTTTGTATACTTAAATACATTCTAACGCAACGAATACGGTAAACGACTGAAACAGCGTGGTCATTAGAAGCTGCTTAGCGAGTCACCCGTACTTTGTTTGTACAGTGCCTGTCGCGATTTAACTACGTCAGACGTTTAACAACCGTCGTCAAACGCCTGCTGTCGCTAGTCGCACTGGTGACGTACTTCCTGTTCTCTTCAGGCTCCGGAAGTGCAGTTCAGTTTGCTGTGTAATTGCAGGGGAAAGGTTTGTTGTGTCAGGGTAGCCCATCATCATCATGCCTGACTACCTGGGTACCGATCAGAGAAAAACCAAGGAGGAAGATAAGGAGGACAAACCCATCCGAGGTGTGTGCGGAGAGTCCGCTGTTCTACGAGCTAGTTCACTTATTAACACACCGGTCTCGAACGGGTTAATGTTTCATAAAAGACGCAAATAATAACGCGTTCACAGCTATAATATTATAACACGAGCGATGTATATTTGTTTAGCTTTTGCTTGTTTCTGCTTCCGCAGATTTTGCAACTGTGTCTGACTTATTTATGGCTACAAATGCTTTCCCGTTGAGAGACATCTGGCTGTCAAGGGCTAATTAAGCCACTAGCTATGCAACTGATGTTGGGCTTTAGTTTATTAAAGGATCATAAACCTAAAATTTTCTTTAATAAATCATAGAAAATATTTTTTTAAACAACTTTCTAATTTACTTCTATTATCAACTTTACTTTATATCTGTTAAAGAAGGGGCAATGCACTGCTGCGAGTTAGCTGTACACATTGGGTGAGCCAATGACAAGAGGTATATATGTGCAGCCACCAATCAGCAGCTAGCTCACAGATCTTGTCTACCTAGGTATGCATTTTAACAAAGGATACAGAGAGAACTTGGCAAACTAGATATTAAAAGTAAATTGTATGCTCTATTGGAATCCTGAAGGAAATAAAATGGGTTTCATATCGCTATAATAATACAGTTAAAGATCCTCCAACTTATAATTTACTTATTTTGACTTCTTTTGAGCTGCAGATAGTGCTTTTAAATCCTTAAAGGGGCACTGAACCCAATTTTTTTCTTTTGTGATTCAGATAGAGCATGCAATTTTAAGCAACTTTCTAATTTACTCCTATTATCAAATTTTCTTCATTCTCTTTGGTTTCAGTGTCCCTTTAAGCTCACCCCAGGACACTGGGGATATGAAGAATATACTGCAAGTTATAAAATAGTATATAGTGCAAAGCCAAAGCAAGGGCAACAAGGAACATGATATCCCCTTGGCATGTTTCAGAGACGCAATCCCTGAATTTGTCTGAGATAGCAAAACTCTAACATAATAATGTTTTTAAAGGGCAATTATACTGAAAAAAATACATGCTCTCATTCATTGGAGCATGTCAGTTTATCACTATCAACCCTGCAGATGTATGTGTTTAACCATTGCAAAGGAGTTACACACATAGGTAAAGTACCACTCAGGAGATGCAGTTGGGTTGCTGCTGATACCAGTGGTTCTCAACTTAAAAATGTCATTGCTTATTTGCAGCATAGCCTTTTTTTTTTTTAATAGCTGGGGCAAAATTTTCAGTGCTGCTTATGTTCTCTTCAGCTTCACTCGAGTCCACACAGTTGTATCATAATAATGCAACAAGCCCATACCCAAGATACAACAATTAGAAATTCACCCCCCCCAGCAAAACTATGTGCTAATATAGCATTAGTAAGTACTCAAGTTTTTCCTCCGAGTATAAATATGTAAGTTAACCATAATGGCATAGTTTATGAATACAGATGTTTTGACAATGTTTAGGTTCACAAGGATTGTATAGTTTGTTTTGGCATTTTTTTTTCTTTATAATCAATCATTTTTATTGATGTTGTTAGGTTATAACATGGCATAAGACAACGTGAGACAGTAATGTATAGTAAAATTGAAATTATATATGTACGATAATTATACTAACAGAGTTTTAAGAAACAAGTGTCTGTGGTACACTAAGAATAATTGTCATTTAGTTAACTAGGTTGGAACCTTTTTTTTTTTGGGGGATTATTAGTTCTTCTCGCTCTATATTGAGTCACTAATGGACCCATGGGAATTTGAAGTACACACAGAGGAATTCAAATGATACAAACGGTCACTCTTGGACCTTGCTAGGATAACAGTACAGTAACAATAATAACGTTTTAGATAAACAGATAGTGAACTTAAAAGCATAAGCAATGTGGGCCACTCATGGACCTATTATGAGTAATATAGTTGTAAACTAATTGTACATAACCAGCATCTTACTTCCAGACACCTGTAAGGTTGTTAATTTTAACAATGGAGTTCCAAGATTTCCTATATTTCAGATACGGATATATTATAATACTGTAGGAAGCTGTTTTGGCATTTTTAAATAATGTCTACTAAACTTATTTTGTGCTTTTTTTTTTTTTTTTTTTTTTTTTTTTTCTCATAGCTCTGGATGAAGGAGACATTGCCTTGTTAAAAACATATGTAAGTTGCAATAAAGCAATGTTGTATGCATAATAATGAAATCATTTTGATTGCATGAAAAACTTTGTTTAAATTGAAAAAAGGGGCAAATACGCATTGAATATGGCAGTATTAATTGATATTGACAGCTGATAGGGACATTCCACTACAGTAGAAAAAGTTTTTATTAGATCAAACGCAAAACCTTTGATTAAAAAGGGGCCGATTTTTTTTTTTTTTTTTTTTTTTTTTTTTTTTTTCTCTTGCAGGACTAGACATAGTTTTCCGCTCCAACACTTGCTGGTGCAACCCTCATGGAATTCTATTAAAAAAAAAAAATGGGTCTGTCCCTGCAAGTAGCAAGATGTCTCCCATAGAAATAATGAGAGCTCTCTGTTATGTAAAAGTGAGCAATGGAAGACAAAGTACACAGGGAGATCCCGGCGTATGTTTAAACTTTTAATATTACGCCTAATACAAATCAAATGATGCTTTTTTCAGTGCACCATACCTTAAAGTCGCTGTTATTTTCGTATGCATAGGTTTTCCTTTCAAAGTAATTAGCGTTTTGAGTATTTTGATAAAAGCTCATTACCTTTTAAGTTGCAAGAAAAAAAAAAACTAAGATCTGTAGGTCAAAAATGTTTACAGAATTATGCTGGGATTTGAGAGACTATTTTATATGCGCCCATATTTTACGAAAAAACAACAATTATGCTTTGTATTTTGTACTTTATAAGTACAAATTTCTAGGTGTTTTTTTGCACATCGTGTATTAAATTACAGTATACGCTGTCCATAGTTAATACGATTTTATTCATTTGCAATTTACATACAGATGTTATTTTAATAAAATATTTTTGGTGAACAACTTTGTTATAATTTTTGAGACACCTTAAAAATACATTTTATTTTTTTCTCTGAGTATTCTTGTGTGAATAGTTCAATTTTTTTTATTTTTTTTGTGTATGATGATTTTTAAATTATACAAATATAAAGTGGCTTTACAGACTTCCACCAGGGAAATAGAAGTACTGGTAATCATTCATAAAGGGACATTAAACACTAAATACATGCTAGATAGATAGAATGATGCATTCAAAGAAAAGATTAGTCCATGGCTAACATGTAGATGTAATGTTTAAAGTTTCATTAGTTGTTTAAAAAGTGACAAAATAAGTGTAAAGTTTTAGTGTCTATAAAACACTGGGAGCTGCCATATTGTAACTTGTGTTACCTTCTCTTCTGTGGCCAATTAGGGACAGTTATACATAGGTCATTAGTGTGCAGCCAATGGTTGTGCTGGATTTAACAGTGTTCTGCACTTACATTTCTAACAGGAACTGAAAAGCTCACAATTTCAGAATGGAATTACAGGCAAAGCGGACAAAATAAATAATGAAAGTATATTGCAGAGCTGTTTTATTGTATACAATTTATCATTTTATATTACCATCTCAAAGTGTTTAATGTCCCTTTAAAGAATCTCCCCAGCCCAGAGAGCCTTTTAGAATCGGGCCCTAGGGATCAACTAACTAATTGTATGTTAAACTGATTTTTAGTAAAACCAGTGTAGAAAGAGAAACATCTGACATTTAAACGAAGTTCAAGTGTGAGAAATGTTCTTACTTGTTGCAGGGTCAAAGCACATATTCTCGCCAGATTAAGCAAGTAGAAGATGATATACAGAATCTGCTTAAGAAAATTAATGAGCTCACAGGTACGTGGTTTTTATCACCAACATCCTTTATATAGCCTGATAAAAATATTCAAATAATTGAATTTTGGTGCAGATGTCATTTTGGTTCAGTTGGACAACGATACTGGTTGTCATTTCATGGACATACCGCTGACCTTCTTTTATGTGAAATAAGAGTATCTGACACCTTGAAATTGTCTTCTTTGTGTTTAGGGATTAAAGAGTCTGATACAGGACTTGCTCCTCCAGCGCTTTGGGATTTGGCTGCTGATAAGCAGACCCTGCAGAGTGAGCAACCACTGCAAGTGGCCAGGTAAGTCAGTATTCTTAATTCAGACTAACAACCACTCATCTGAATACAGGTTTAGTTTAATAGCTCCTACTTTTTTTTTTTATTAAAGATAACTTAATTTTACTTAAGTATATAAACCTAGCGCCTGTATGGTGTATCCTATAGGCTCCGGAATAGTTGACTCCTAGCCGTCAACTAAGAATGTAGAATAAATGTAAGTATGTCCAGAGCGCCTCATCTCACGGGGGCTGCGATACAATATAGGGTGTTCGAGATGTGACTTAAAGGTGTAGCATATTTATTGCATATCACTTAGAATCATATATAACAATTAAAAAGGTACATAGCATAAAAATGTTTGAAACCGTATAAAATTACTTAAAACAATTCAAAAGCAATATTAAAATAAAAATGGAAATAAAAACATGGATCCATGCATAGGTTACTAGTTCCAATTATAAACAGAAATAGCAAACAATGAAAACTTTACACAGGTTAAAAATGAAAACTTTGCACAAGATAAATATGTGAGGCTTCCTAAAGGTTATTCCTCCAATATTGTTTGACCTTAGCCTGGTATAGCACTGAACCACTTTAGTGGTCTCCGAGATATGTGCTAACTATACTACCATCTTTAAATGTCCGATTTGTGAGTATAGCTTATAAAGTATAGCCGGAACAAGCAGTGTACTTGATGTGAAGATTATGAATTCCAAAGTGAACTTTTAAAACTTCCAATTGTATCCAAATCAATTCCAAACTAGTGGTGATGTGTGTGTGGTGAAAAACTGCTAAAGAATGCTACTGAAAAAAATGCTGATATGAAGAATAAAAATTGTATAGAAAAATCAAAAGACAAACGTGAAAAATAGTGATATAAAAATGAGTGAAAAATGTGTTTGAAAAGGAAACAATGTTTTGAGACTACAAATCTAAAGATAAACTCCAAATCTTTAGGTGAGAGTCTGCAGAGCTGCTGCTGTGATCTCAGGTTAAATATCCAGGTTCCATGGAGACTGTGCTGCTCCTTAATGGATCCCTCTGTGAAAGATAGTGAAAATAGTGTAGTCTTGAGAAAGGCCTGTGAGAGGCCGAAACGCGTTGACCAATTATCTGGTAAGCCTTATTTCTAAATTCATATTTGTACTTTAACGTACTACACTATTTTCACTTTCTTTCACAGAGGGATCCATTAAGGAGCAGCACAGTCTCCAGGGAACCTGGATATTTAACCTGAGATCACAGCAGCAGCTCTGCAGACTCTCACCTAAAGATTTGGAGTTTATCTTTAGATTTGTAGTCTCAAAACATTGTTTCTTTTTCAAACACATATTCTTTCCATATATATTTTTTCACTCATTTTTATTTTTATATCACTGTTTTTCACGTTTGTCTTGATTTTTCTATACAATTTTTATTCTTCATATCAGCATTTTTTCACCAACACATCACCACTAGTTTTGGAATTGATTTGCATACAATTTGAATTGATTTGGATACAATTGGAAGTTTTAAAAGTTCACTTTGGAAGTTTCACCTACTTTCGGATTCATAATCTTCACATCATGTACACTGCTTGTTCAGGCTATACTTTAAATGTCCGATTTGTGAGTATAGCTTATAAAGATGGTAGTATAGTAAGCACATATCTCGGAGACCACTAGAGTGGTTCAGTGCTATACCAGGATAAGGTTAAACAATATTGGAGGAATAACCTTTAGGAAGCCTCACATATTTATCTTGTGTAAAGTTTTCATTGTTTGCTATTTCTGTTCATAATTGGAACTAGTAACATATGCATGGATCCATGTTTTTATTTTAATATTGCTTTTGAATTGTTTTAAGTAATTTTATACGGTTTCAAGCATTTTTATACTATGTACCTTTTTAATTGTTATATATGATTCTAAGTGATATGCAATAAATATGCTACACCTTTAAGTCACATCTCGAACACCCTATATTGTATCGCACCCCCCGTCAGGTGAGGCGCTCTGGACATACTTACATTAATTTTACTTGTCACAGTCCAGCATCCCACATAATCCTCTTTAAAGGGATACTGAACCCAATTTTTTTTTTCCTTTCATAATTCAGATAGAGCAGCAATTTTTAATCAACTTTCTCATTTACGCCTAATATCAAATTTTCTTCATTCTCTTGATATCTTTATTTGAAAATTGAATTGAGCTGGCATATTTTTGGTTCAGAGCCCTGGATAGTGCTTGCTGATTGGTGGCTACATTTTAGCCACCAATCAGCAAGCGCTACCCAAGTGCTGAACCAAAGATGGGCCGGCTCATAAGCTTACATTCCGGCTTTTTCAAATGGATACCAAGAGAACTAAGACAAATTGATAATTTTAGAAAGTTGCTTAAAATCGCTGCTCTATCTGAATCATGAAAAAAAAAAATGGGTTCCGTATCCCTTTAAGATTAAAGCTTTCTTTAATGAAAGCCAGACCGCAATAGTATATAATGTGTAGATAAATATAAATGTTTTAATGACGTATTACTGTATAAGTGATTGTATATATTTTTCATTTTCTAGATGTACGAAAATAATCAATGCTGACTCGGAGGATCCAAAATACATTATAAATGTAAAGCAGTTTGCCAAGTTTGTGGTCGACCTCAGTGATCAGGTCGCGCCTACTGACATTGAAGAAGGCATGAGGGTTGGGTAAGAAACAATTAAAGGGGCAATAAACACCTTGTAATTACAAAACATTTATGTTGTGCTGCTATAGAATAACATATCAGCCAAGTCTTAACATTTTAAAAACAAATTACCAGCCTTGTTACTGCATTCTTTTTTTACCCACCATTTCCCTTATTTGGAGGTTCCAGTATGGGCTTTAGTACACAGACAACAAAGCTAGTCCCTGTCATACATGTAGTATACAATAGATGGTTTTTTTAGTTGTTCTCTGATAAATCCAACTAGGGACAGACAGAGCAGAGTTAGCCTTCAGAATTCAGCAGGGTGCGTTTCAAGTTCTGAGTATTAAAAATCCCTTTATTTACATGAAAAAGGGTCACAATAAATGAAAATATATTGTAAAGTTGTTTCATTATGCAACTTTTATACCCAAAGAAATCTCAAGGCGTTTGCTGTCTCTTTAATATTATGTAATCTTGTTACATAGGAAATGTTGTTTTAGTTTTGTTATGTAATATTTCCCCCCCAGTAGATACTTAACGCATTACCTATCGCTGCTCTGTTACCCTATAACTAACGTAAGAATGCTACTATATCACATACACCTTATTATATAATGGTTCTGTATAAACATTGTTTGTATATATTAACAAAACTAGAGAAATGGTTTATCAATTCATTTTACAAAGCTGTTTAATGCTTTCCCATGTCTGACATCTATCATACTATTACTCATTTTGTTAATGTTGAAATTCAGCACAATCTTTCTTTAAACTCCGCAGGGTGGACAGAAACAAGTACCAGATCCATATTCCGTTACCTCCAAAAATTGACCCAACAGTAACTATGATGCAGGTAAATTATATGCAAAGCAAATTTAGAAATATTTGTTTCTTAGTTTCTTTTTTTAATGTTGTTTGTTTTATTTTTTATTTATAGGTAGAAGAGAAACCTGATGTGACTTACAGTGATGTTGGTGGTTGCAAGGAACAGATAGAAAAGCTGAGAGAGGTGGTTGAGACCCCTCTGCTTCACGTAAGTGCACAGCCTCAGTCATGTCATACAAATTGTATTTTTTTTATCCCTATACTCCAGAATCTAAGGATAGTTTAACTAAAAGTAAATAAAAAAAAACTGTATTGATAATCAGTTTATGGGGAAAAAAACAGAATTATTCCAGTTCTGTTTGGTTAGCACAGCTAGCTTGGTTCTGGTGTTCCCTACAAATGATATGGAAGCATTAGTCAGTAAGTGTCTGTAAAAGAACATGGTCGAAATGTGAGACAAATGCTAGATTAACTAGATGTAAGCTGTAAAAAAAGACAGACTGTTCTCTATATTTGTGTATGTGCTTAAATAAATACCAATATCACAGTATCTGAGTTTACTGTGCAGTTCCTCTTCTTAGGTTCTAGGAGGAAAATAAAAAGCAATCGCCAATCCAGGTGCACATATTTATGTAGTGTAGGCATCCCTCCCACTGTTCTTCACCATCTGTTACTGGCAGCCAGTAACAAATGATGATTTATTCATTTTATATATTTTGTGTCTTCAGTGTAGGGATCCCCCCTCCACCACCTTCCTCCCCCAAGTGATTACTTTTTTTTTCTGTAATGCAGGGTCCCCCCCCTTCCCCAAACAATTTTTTTGTAGTTTAGGGACCACTTCCATCGTTACCTACGGAAAGTTGTTACAGAGAGTGACACAGACATTTGTCACTATCTGTAATGATCAGCGATCTGGCTTCATATGGTAAGGTGTCCCCTGTTTGTGGCTCCCGCTGTCTAAGCTGACACAGGGACTGCAATGTGCGCCTCTGGGCTTGACGTAGGTATTACATCAACACAGTATGCTGGGCAAAAGTACTTATGTCCATTTGGCACAAGAGGTAAAACTTCAAATGTGAATGGGACAATCTTACACCCTTGCTATTCCTGGAATTATCAACTGATTTGGATGCTGAACATAATGCAAGGCATAGGTTAAAAACATTAAAGTAAAAATAAGTCTACGTTTTCTTTATATGGGTTATGATGAATTTTAAAAGATGGATTGATGCACAGCTGTATCACCATTTAGTAACACGTCTCCAAGTAAAATGTACTTCTGCTCTTAACTTATTCTACACATCTTGCTGCATTTTGTACACACTTGTCAATCTGCGGCTACATTGTCAATCTGCGGCTACATTGTCAATCTGCGGCTACATTGAGTGTGGGGTTTATCCCGGATTTTCATTAGCAACATTTGTGATGGTGTCTGCTATCAAAGGAAAACTGCATATTTAATAGATTTCCACAGCTTTATCTGAATAAAATGGTTGTTTACTTAGATTATCTGTTGTAGTAAATTAAACCTTCTGTGTATGTTTTATTTCTATCATTAGCCTGAGCGATTTGTCAACCTTGGTATTGAGCCACCAAAAGGAGTACTGCTGTTTGGCCCACCCGGAACAGGCAAAACTCTGTGTGCACGTGCAGTTGCGAACAGGACTGATGCCTGCTTCATCAGAGTGATTGGATCAGAGCTGGTCCAGAAATATGTTGGGGAGGTAAACTTTTGCACGTGCTTATGAATTTGCTACAGTTTAGTAATGTACTCAGAAAATATTGTGTTACAAGTGATGGCTGCTTAGGTGCCATAATATGCCCTTGATGACCTTTATGTACCCAATGTCTTATAGGGAAAATAAATAAATAATGTGCAGTATATTCTCTAGACATGCCAGAAGTAGCTGAGAAGATGACACACACACTGGCCGATGCAGAGAGGGCCACAGAGTGGCTCTCTCTGCATCAGTGGGTAAAAAAGGGTATTGCAGTGCTGCCTCAATATCACGATCGCTTCCAGCGCTTGAAACCCCAGAGGACGTGCCAGGCAAATCCTTCGTCATTGACACGTCCTTGGTCATTAAGGAGTTAATATAATACAACTAGACTATTGGATTGGGTGAATTGATGAGGAGGAAGGTTGAATATTGCTGTTACGGGATGGGCTGTCTAGAATTAAATAATACAAACTTTCTACATTAATATTTTAACAACAAGCTTCATTTGTTTATCAAAATAAGTGTATGCAAATCAGATACATATATTAATTCATTTGATCAGCATCTCTTTGCATAATTTACTGTCCTTTTAAGGTAAAAGTATATTACATTTTACAGTAAACTGGGGCCTAATACTGCCATTTGAAATTTTCCTTTTTTAAAGGGACACGAAACCCAATTTTTTTTTCTTTCCTTATTCAAGCAGGGCATTCCATTTAAAAAAATACAACTTTTATTATAACATATTTTCTTTGTTCTTGTGGTCCTCTTTTTGAAGAGGATATGTAGGTAGGCAGTTTGCATGTGTCTGAAACACTGCAATATAGTTCTCCAGATATGACCTGCTTTTCAACAAAGGGATAGCAAGCGAACAAAGTAAATTTGATAATAGGAATACATTGGAAAGCCTTTTTTTTTTTTTTTTTTACAGTTTACACTATCTGAATTGTGTATTTTTGAAAAAAAAGTTAGTTAAATATGGATATTAACATTTATTCATTTTACTTTCAGGGAGCCCGGATGGTGCGTGAACTGTTTGAGATGGCAAGAACCAAGAAAGCCTGTCTTATTTTCTTTGATGAAATTGATGCCATTGGTGGTATGTACAGTTAATATAGAAAATGCATTAAAACTGATTCCATCTGGTAGTGTAAAGAGGAACATTTAATGTACTGTTTAAATGACTTTTAGCTCAGTGTTCCCTCCAGCAGTGATACAGTTGCGGGCTGCATTGTGTAGTGTTTGCTAACTGCAGGGTGTAGTTCCCTAACTGAAACAAGAAGGGGCGCCTCCATAGCGTAACTATTTTCCAGAATGTATTTGCTGGGAAGAAAAGAATCACACTTACAATTTGAGTTGGTACCCAGGATGAATAGGTACTTGAGGCAGGCTGACATTCTGAGCAGTCAGTTCGCTGGGACCCTGGGTGATGGCTCTGACTTCTGGTTTATTCGTGTGTATGGATAGCCGGATAGTATCATCTATATTTTCACCGGCATTAGCCAAAGTGTTATCCCAGATTGCAGAGACAGAGTGGTTCCCTAATCAACTGTTTCACTGCTGGGCCGCTCACAAAATGTGGCCTTAGAGGGAACACTGCTTGATATGTTTATGTTCATTTTTTATTTATTATTTTTCATTTTGCAATATACATTAGGCATAAAGGAGTTAATGTAAGATTTGTTACAAAGCCTTAAGTTACAGTAGTAATAATAAACAACAAATAACTTCTAACAAACAAGTTACTAAATTCTTATGCTTGCAATAATATTCTAGCCTACAAATTTGTTTTTCTTAGGCGAGTCCACAGGTAGGAATGTATAGGTTCCAATTATCTTCTAATATCTTCTGTGGGTTTCTTTCAATATAAAAGGTTGGTCTCATAGTTATATTCACCTTTGAGAGCATTAATGGTACAAATTTAGTCTATATGCTGCTGAAAGGTAATAATGGTCATGCAAAAATATAAAACATTGATGGCAATCAGAAGGGTGAAGAAAAGATAATACTGAAAAGAAAAAAAACTCACGCCCGAGGCGGGAAGCCCCCCTCTCATCTCCATCCGAACACTGTTGTGATTGTGGGTTTTTTGTGGTATTGTCAATGGTGTTTGTATTGGGTGGTGGTTGAAGTGAGTCTTCCCAGAGAAATTTGGCATTCAGGAAAAATGTTAGTCTGTTACGTTTTAGGTACCCATATTCCTCTAGTTATAATAGCTCTGACATCCTTTCTAACCATTTAGAATTTCTGGGGGTTTATGTTCATTTTAATACTCCAAGCTATGATAATGCATTTTATATGAAACCCAAAATGATGAGCATAAAAGCTTAAAAAAAAAACTTTGTTCTGATGGAATATACCTAATTTGGTACCCTGCACGTGTCTGGAGGACTAAATGACAGCAACATTGCAAGAATGCTTTTGACCACTAGATGGCACAATCTATAACATTTTTGCAAAACTGTTCTCATATATACTGCCCCTGATGTGTGTATGCCCCTAAGCACCTACCTACATGCTTTTAAACAATTATACAAAGAGAATGAGGTCAATTTGATATTAAAAGTACATTGGAACATTGTCTAAAATGGTATGCTTTGCCTGAATCGTGTAATAAAAATGTTGGGTCTCATATCCCTTAACCGATGATGGCGGCAGCAGCAACAACAACACATAGTAGTTTGACAGAACTAATCACAAACAGTGGTAGTGGTTCACTCTGTATTTTTTTTAAATTTCACGAACAGGAGCTCGGTTTGATGATGGAGCTGGAGGGGACAATGAAGTCCAACGTACTATGTTGGAACTAATCAACCAGCTAGATGGCTTTGATCCAAGAGGAAACATTAAAGTTTTAATGGCCACCAACAGACCTGACACTTTGGATCCAGCTCTGATGCGACCTGGACGACTGGACAGAAAAATTGAATTTAGTTTACCTGATCTTGAGGTAAAGCAAAAACTGCTGTCAAATTTAGTCTCTAATGCTTTATAAGGTGAATTTCTTCTATGTATTTAAGCCTGTACCATTCTGGAGAGATCTTGGAAGTTTTTTAATAGCCTCTGTTTACACGCTAAGAGGATTAAGGATTTTTTTTTATTCTTATTAGAAAATGTAAAACTGATTATGGTTTTTTTACGATATGTTAAGTTACAACAGTAATTTATTTTCTATTGGAAAACATCTTCCTTTTAATGACTATATAGAAAATAGTATTTTCTAGGGGGGGGTACTTCTGAGAGGTGACCATGACTGAATTACTTTGAAGCAGCAATGACCAACTGGTTAATCCGCTATATATCAGCAAATAGCCCTGCAATTCATACTGCACTTGCTGATTCATTTTGATTAAATTGGTGGCTTTTTCCAGCCCAAAGTACCTGACCAGTAATACCTTCAGAGGCAGTGTTAATGCCTGTACATATTATATACCAGGGTGTTTTCTAGTCTGAGGCAGTGTTAATGCCTGTACATATTATATACCAGGGTGTTTTCTAGTCTGAGGCAGTGTTAATGCCTGTACATATTATATACCAGGGTGTTTTCTAGTCTGAGGCAGTGTTAATGCCTATACATATTATATACCAGGGTGTTTTCTAGTCTGAGGCAGTGTTAATGCCTGTACATATTATATACCAGGGTGTTTTCTAGTCTGAGGCAGTGTTAATGCCTGTACATATTATATACCAGGGTGTTTTCTAGTCTGAGGCAGTGTTAATGCCTATACATATTATATACCAGGGTGTTTTCTAGTCTGAGGCAGTGTTAATGCCTGTACATATTATATACCAGGGTGTTTTCTAGTCTGAGGCAGTGTTAATGCCTATACATATTATATACCAGGGTGTTTTCTAGTCTGAGGCAGTGTTAATGCCTGTACATATTATATACCAGGGTGTTTTCTAGTCTGAGGCAGTGTTAATGCCTGTACATATTATATACCAGGGTGTTTTCTAGTCTGAGGCAGTGTTAATGCCTGTACATATTATATACCAGGGTGTTTTCTAGTCTGAGGCAGTGTTAATGCCTGTACATATTATATACCAGGGTGTTTTCTAGTCTGAGGCAGTGTTAATGCCTGTACATATTATATACCAGGGTGTTTTCTAGTCTGAGGCAGTGTTAATGCCTGTACATATTATATACCAGGGTGTTTTCTAGTCTGAGGCAGTGTTAATGCCTGTACATATTATATACCAGGGTGTTTTCTAGTCTGAGGCAGTGTTAATGCCTGTACATATTATATACCAGGGTGTTTTCTAGTCTGAGGCAGTGTTAATGCCTGTACATATTATATACCAGGGTGTTTTCTAGTCAGAGGCAGTGTTAATGCCTGTACATATTATATGCCAGGGTGTTTTCTAGTCAGAGGCAGTGTTAATGCCTGTACATATTATATGCCAGGGTGTTTTCTAGTCAGAGGCAGTGTTAATGCCTATACATATTATATACCAGGGTGTTTTCTAGTCTGAGGCAGTGTTAATGCCTATACATATTATATACCAGGGTGTTTTCTAGTCTGAGGCAGTGTTAATGCCTGTACATATTATATACCAGGGTGTTTTCTAGTCTGAGGCAGTGTTAATGCCTGTACATATTATATACCAGGGTGTTTTCTAGTCTGAGGCAGTGTTAATGCCTATACATATTATATACCAGGGTGTTTTCTAGTCTGAGGCAGAGAGCATCTCTGATAAATAGAGGGGGCAGCCTTAAAGGGATAGTCTAGTCAAAATTAAACTTTCAGGATTCAGATAGAGCAGGCAATTTTAAGCAACTTTCTAATTTACTCCTATTTTCAAATTTTCTTCATTCCCTTGGTATTTTTATTTGAATGTAAGCTCCTGGGTAGCGCTTGCTGATTGGTGACTACATTTATGCTCCAATCAGAAAGCGCTACCCAGGTGCTAATCTAAAAATGGGCGGGCTCCTTAGCTTACATTCTTGATTTTTCAGACAAAGATACAAAGAACAAAGAAAAATTGGTAATAGGAGTAAATTAGAAAGTTGCCTAAAATTGCTGCTCTATCTGAATCATGAACGTTTGATTTTGACTACACTATCCCTTTCAGTTCTCCAAAGTAAGTGTTCCTGAAGCTACTACTCCTTATGATCTTCTCCTGCTAGCTTGTTATAAAGGTCGTGAGGTGAAGTCTGTGATTTCTTGTTGAACCAGGGAGCTTTATTGTATACTAAGTTATGTGCCATTAAGGTAATACTTTTATTCTATACCTCTCCTATAAAGATTTTTATAAACAAAGGTTTCCTACTGTTTTTGCCTTCACTAATATCGTCATAAATCATGATTTTTGTTCTCCCTTATCTCTAAGCCAATTACAGGGGAATTATAGTTTTTGTTAGCAACCTTGCTGATTATTATAGTTTTTCTCTGACATAGCCGTTCGTTATGATTGCAGTTCTGCCTGACGTATTTGAAATTTACACCAATTAAAAGGGAAATAGCGTGTGTTTGCTAACATAGATGCCTTTTTAAATTATAAGAAGTCCCTCCTGTAACTAAGTTCTTGAAGCTTGTAATGTTGTATTAAATAAAAAAAGAATACTTTCCATTTTTAAAATAGTTTTCTAGTTAGACTTTACTTTTACTAAAGGGAACTGTGACTCAGATTTTTCATTCATTTCATTTTTTTTAACTGAACTTTGGAGACGCCAGTAATTGGTTTAACTGATAAATCTGAATTTTGTGGCAGGCAGATAATTTTTTGGGCACACTGTATGTAAGTTTTCCCCATGGGCTCTTGCTATACTGCCTTGCGAAATTTGATTAGAAAACAGCCACAAATTTATGTGTCACAAACGTATGGCATTATCTAGATATTTCTGTTCCTGAGATTTTGCAAACTCTTTGGCTTGGTCTTCCATTATCTTGTTATATGTGGTGACGGAACTGCTTTTCAGCATGCACTGCTTACTCACACACTTGTAAGGCAAGGTTGTATAGAATTTGCATATTTCCTCCTATAGCAGATGATGTAGTTGTAGTATTAATAACAATCATTCAGAATGAAATCCATGGATGCTTTCAATAAGATTTCCCTTTTTAATAACAAAGTCTATATCAGAGTTTGATCATTTTTTTAAGACTTGGCTATTAGAATATTATATATATATATATATATATATATATATATATATATTTATCTCACCTAAGAATGTGCTCCTCAATCTTACTGGCTCTTGAGATGAACCTTTATGACTTTTTCATGTTTGTTACTTTGCTATTCTAGTAGACTCTATTAATCAAATTTATATTCAGATTTGTGTAATTGAATCACGCTATATATTGATGGTGTAACTTTGGATGTACTATGAGTGTTGATTAATGTAAAGTACCTGAAATAAAACTGTAAAAATCCAAACATTTTCAGTTCTTCATAAAGTACCTGTCTACTACGTGTAAGTAAGAAAAAAAAAAAAAATGAATTTCATATTTTGCCTAAATGAGTAAGGCAGTTAGGATTTAAAGACAATTGTCTGGTTGAAAACAAAAATGCTAATTATGTTTTTATGTTCCTGACTTCCGTACCATAAGCGCGCTAACCTTGTTTACCAGCCAAACTTTGTAAATTGCATTCTTAATTTGTTTTATATACATGGTTTACTGTCCCTCTATTTCTAATACATTTTTTCTTTTATAGGGACGCACACACATATTTAAGATTCATGCACGTTCTATGAGTGTTGAAAGAGACATAAGATTTGAACTGCTAGCCCGACTATGTCCTAATAGCACAGGTAATGCATTATCTTGTATTTTTATGTTTTAGTGTAAGTGGTATTTTTTTATCACTATATATACACCCTATAAATATGGAATTACTGAGCATAATAAAGTGCTTTAATAAACTCTTTGGTTCTTGTTAGTGAGCATCTAACATGCTATTGGTTACTTTGAAATATTCATCCATTTTGATTTTTCTTCCCTGTGAAGATTTCAGAGCTGTACATTGTTCAGTGATTCACCCTCTCCCTATTTTTCTGCACAGGTGCTGAAATTCGCAGTGTGTGCACGGAAGCAGGAATGTTTGCAATCCGTGCCCGTCGCAAAGTTGCAACAGAAAAAGATTTTTTGGAGGCTGTAAATAAAGTAATCAAGTCGTATGCAAAATTCAGTGCAACCCCACGATACATGACATACAACTAATTTGAACTGTACGTAGTGAGATGTTTTTTCATTCTGATATGTTACGCTTTTGTGAAGGAAGATAATTCTACTAGTACAAATAAAAAAATAAAATGTAATTTTGGTGTTGAAGTTTTAAATTTGTAACTTTTTATTCATTTATTATCTTTATCTGAAACACCACAAGGAAAACAAAGCAATTTGGCAATCAATTTTTATTAAGAGAAAACCATTTAATTTTATCTGGGCAAATATTTAAGATCTTTCCTACTAAAGTAATTTACTCTTCATATATAACATAAAAATATATATCTAGAAAAATATACTATATTCAAATAAACTACACTAAACAATTTCAAATATGTTAACATAATATAGCAAAAAAATTCTCAAGTTTAATGCTCATTAAAACAATACATGTGAGATGGAAATATCTTCTGCTGTCACACTGTACATGCATTAAAGATCAAGCTTGGGGTAATTTAGTAACATTGCATTAACTGGACATGGAAGTCAAAATTAGTTTTTCATGATTCAGATGAAGTGTATAATTAAAGTAACTTGGCCTTTTATTTTAAAGTTTTGTCTTTTCCTCTACTACTTAGTTGAAACTTGGTCCATTTCCATGACGACATGTAGCTTCAGGAGTGTGCATGTGTTTTTCTTATTTTTTATATAGCCGTTGTGTGTAGCAGCATTTTACAAATGACCTGTAGAGGGAGCTTTAAAGTGCAGTAGCTTGGTACATGACAGCTGTACAGCTAGAAGCACTGTCAAGAGACATAAACTGAGAGTGCATCTTACTTTGGATAAGGGATATCCAGTGAGTGAGAGTAGTAAGTGAAGGCACAACTGAGGGCGTTCTCTGCTGTCACTCAGCAGTCTGCTGCAGCCTCCCTCTACAGATTGCTTGTAAAGTATTACTATTTGGCAGCAGTGTGTAGCAACCAGGTACATTAATGTGCCCACGCATACTTCAGTTGATTGGGAGCAAAGGTTTGACCAAGAGAAAAAGGTACATTTATAATAGATTTTTTTTTGTCTTTAATAGTATATCTGAATCATGAGTTTTTAATTTGACTTTCAAGCCAGACATTGCCAACTGTATTAGTGCACAATCTGAATCAATAAAAGTACTTTGAAAAGTGCAGTTATTCTTTGCAGCACATGTATTGATTAGGTTCTGTGGATAGTTCTGCATAATCATAGGTAGAGAAATTAGTACCGAAATTTTCAAAATCATTGTCTACTGGTTTCCGTTAAAGTCTATATGAAAATTCTTCTTCAGTGTTGTGGTTTCCAACTTATGTCAGCAAAATCTTCAAGGCATCTGCTACTTTGATCAGATAGGTGAGTGAAAGTCTAATTTATGTGTCTTAATATCCTTAAAGTGAAAGTCAGCCCTAGCATTTTTGAAACGCTAGGATTGACTATTGAAACAAAGGGAACTTTCATTCATTAAGCATAACATACTTCATGCAGAAAGCTCCTTTATTTTTTTTCAAGCGATCGCCGTTCTGAGCTACTAATGAAGCCCACGGCAGATCGCTGTTTTGCTTTAGAGGTGAGGTTTTCACCTCTTAGCCAATAGTCGTGCGATAAATCCGGCTTGGTGCCCTTGGGAGCCGGATTTCCCGCACCCTATTTGCAAAGAGGTGAAAACGTCACCTCTTAGCAAAATAAATTTCTGCCGTGGGCTGCCTGAGCAGCTCAGAACCGCGATTTCTTGAAACACATAAAGGAGCTTTCTGCATGAAGTATGTTATATTTGTTTCAAAAGTCAATCTTAGCGTTTCACAAACGCTAGGGTTGACTATCACTTTAAGGACTAGAATTGGCCTCACTGGTATAAAGAAATCTAGGTGCTCCTAAAAACCAGAGAACCTACATATTCAGATGTAAACATGGATACATTGTAACTATTTTATGAGGTAAAGGAATACAAGAAAGTCCCACAGTACCAGTGTGCAACTACAGGTAAAATGAAAAGTAAGAGGGTTAGCTAAGCTGTTTTGTTAAAACAAATGCTAAATGGAAATTTATCCCTGATTCTTCATTGTGACAACTAATAAAAATGTCAAATAATGGTTTAGCCAAAAACAAGAGCTGTTACGGGACACTAAACCCACTTTTTTTCTTCCATGATTCAGATAGAGCATGCAATTTTAAGCAACTTTCTAATTTACTCCTATTTTTCTTCATTCTTTTGCTATTTTTATTTAAAAATTAGGGATGTGATGCATAGGAGCCGGCCCATTTTTGGTTGAGAACCTGGGTTATGCTTGCTTATTGGTGGGTAAATGTAAGACTCCAATAAGCAAGCGCTATCCATGGTGCTGAACCTAAAATGGGCTGGCTGCTAAGATTTACATTCTTGCTTTTAAAATAAAGATAGCAAGAGAACGAAGGAAAATTGATAATAAAATGTCATGATCTATCTGAATCATGAAAGAAAACATTTGGGTTCAGTGTCCCTTTAAAAAACATGGTTGAATAAAAATAGATCTTTAATTGTAATAATCCTTGTAACAAAGAAGATGATCTACCTGATACAGATATTGCACACAGATTTCACAAATACATCCTCAGGTATAGATATAGTTTATAGAATTAGAATAGTACCTATGGTGGGCTAAAATGCAATGTTCGGCATGGGGTTAAATGCAAAGGTCAAATACCTTTCAGAAGTTGCGAGTATTGCAGCTCCTGAGCAGAACATGGCTGGTGATTGGCGTCTCGTGCAACTGCCACCCCTGATTTGGCTCGCCATCCATGTCCTATTATTTGAGAGCTTGAATCATGTGTTTAAAACCCTTTGGCGTGGGAGGTTTAAACACATAACTAAGGTAAGTAATGGGCATGCTCTAATGAATTAGAAGTTTGAACATGTTATTTTTGTTTTCATAAGAATACCTCTTTAATTAAAGAGACATACAATGCGAATATGACTTTATATTTTTTGCTAGCTTGGCTGTATATGTTTTAAACTTATTAAACAATACAATTCAAATTTTAAGCTTTCCTCCCACCTGTTTTGTTGACTGTTTATATCTGTATACAGCAGCCTGTATACAGGGCATAAATGCAGCCTACACTGGATAGGAGAGGTAAGTTAAAAATCTTTAATTTTATTAAGTCCTAGTAAGGAAAGTGTTGAAATAATCAGATTGGTTAATTCCGACACCGAATATATCAGAACAGAAGTGCAACTCAAAATGTCAAGGACAACAAACATTTTTCCAAAATTAATTTCCTTTAAATCCTCTGTTACATATATGAAAAACCAGGTATAATCTAATATACGCCATCACAAAGTATTTTCCCCAGGAGCAATACGGTAATCCGTTCTATGTATTGCTAGAAATAAAACCTAACTTTATGCCGAAATGGAACACACAGATGCAGAAGCTGCATGTTGTAAATCAAACCACTGATTAGGTACAAAGGATTTAGCTAATACGACAAGTAAACATCATATAGCTTGTATCGTGTATAAAAAACAGTACCGTACCAAATGTAGCATATAGTCAGTGAAAATAATCAGCTTGTGAACACTGAAGATAGTCATGCAGCAATCGAGTGTGGTAGTGATAAAGTTCAAATTTGCAGTGATTTCAGTATATAAACTGCAGTTTAAAGTAAAGCAGGTATACTCTCACCACTCTTGCCGCTTACAGATCTCTCCCTCAGGCCGTCCCATAGACAGGTGTGGATCCACTCCTCCGGTATCCAAAAGCAAAAGCTCAAATATGCAATAGAGATTACCCTTAATGGGACAGAATGCAGCCGCAGGATTTCGTGCAGGTAAAAAGAGACTTTATTGTAGGAACATTCACAGGGTGTCTGACAAACTCAGGGGTACACTGAGAACAATAACAAACGTGACTTACACAACTCTTTTAAAAGGGTTTTGTTTTAGCCCAGTAATAATCTGTTCCCATAAACAGTAGTAACTGCCCCTTTAATTAAAATACACAGGTGCTCTCATTGTGACGTAGGCAGGTAAGCCTTTTTAAGTTTTGTTGAATGTACAAGTTAAGTCCCTGACGAAGTGCCTCCGGGCAGGAAACGCGTCAGATGTTTGTTATTGTTCTCAGTGTACCCCCTGAGTTTGTCAGACACCCTGTGAATGTTCCTACAATAAAGTCTCTTTTTACCTGCACGAAATCCTGCGGCTGCATTCTGTCCCATTAAGGGTAATCTCTATTGCATATTTATGCCGAAATGAACTAGTATTTTTTTTTTTTTAAAGACGTCCAATACATTTTTGTCACTGTTAAAATATGAACCTGAAGATATGTTATCATGTTTAGTACCATTTAAAAAAAAAAAAATGCATTTAATGACATCGCTACCTATAGGGCTAAAATGTAATATGGTGCTTTTTTTTTTTTTATCTGCTAAATCACATAAACATGATTTTTTTTTTTTTTCTTTAATGATTGAGACATTGCATGTGGTTTTAAACAACTTTCCAATTTACTTTTATTACCTAATTTTTGTTTTCTGCTTTTGATATTCTTTGTTGAAAAGGATATCTAGGTAGGCTCATGAGCTGTTGATTGGTGGCTGCACATCTATGCCTTGTTGTTGGCTCACCCAATGTGTTCAGCTAGCTCCCAGTAATGCATTACTGCTTCTTCAACAAAGGATACCAAAATAATAAAGCAAAATAGATAATACAATTTAAAAAAATTCAATTCTATTTTCTATCTGAATTATGAAATGACATTTTGGGGTTTCATGTCCCTTTTAAATTGGTTAAAAATAAAATTGATATTTTTTTTATTTCAGTCAAAATTTATTTTAATGTAAAGGAAATGGTAAATATTTGATATAATTTCTTTATTGGGGATGACGACACTACTAAAGCCATGGCAACCAATTGTTAGTTTTATTGGATTGGCTGAAAGCTGTGCATTGAGAGTCTGTTTTTTTTTTGGGGCAAGCATTTGTGTGCTACTTAAACTCCCATTTAGTGTTTATGTATGTATATATATTTAAAAAAAAAAAAAAAAGTTCAGCTAACATGTAACAAGGTTTCTTTTGTATGATATTTAAATCAAGTTTTAACAGTTATATAAAAACATCAAGAAGCTAAAAAGCAGAATACCAAAAAACTAAATTTATGATTACCTGATAAATTTCTTTCTTTCTTGACACAATGAGTCCATGGATCATTTAATTACTATTGGGAATATCACTCCTGCCAAGCAGGAGGCGGCAAAGAGCACCACAACAAAGCTGTTAAATATCTCCCTTCTCGCTAACCCCAGTCATTTGATCAAAGTAAAAGAGAAAGGAAGCAACAAGGTGCAGAGGTGTCTGAAGTTTATACCATACCAACAACCTGTCTTAAGAACAGGGCGGGCCGTGGACTCATCGTGTCGAGAAAGAAATACATTTATCAAGTAAGCATAAATTTTCTTTTCTTTTTAATGACACGATGAGTCCACAGGTCATCTCATTACTATTGGGAATCAATACCAAAGCTAGAGTACACAGATAAGGGAGGGACAAGACAGGGAACCTAAACGGAAGGCACCACTGCTTGAAGAACCTTTCTCCCAAAAGCAGCCTCAGCCGAGGCAAAAGTGTCATTTATAGAATTTTGAAAAAGTGTGAAGAGAGGACCAAGTTGTAGCCTTGCAAATCTGTTCCACAGAAGCATCATTTTTGAATGCCCAGGAAGAGGAAACAGCCCTCGTAGAATGAGCCGTAACTTTCTCAGAAGGCTGCTGTCCAGCAGTTTCATAGGCAAAGCGAATGATACTCTTCAACCATAAAGAAAGTAGTAGCGGTAGCTTTCTGTCCTTTACGTTTTCCAGAGAAAACCACAAATAGAATTTTAATGCACGTACCATGTCTAGATTGTGCAGAAGCCGTTCCTTCTGAGAAGGATTCGGAAACTATGAAGGAACAACAATCTCCTGATTAATGTTCCGGTCTGAAACTACTTTAGGGAGAAACCCTAATTTAGTACGTAAAAACATAATTTATGTAAGAACTTAACTGATTAATTTCTTTCATATTGGCAAGAGTCCATGAGCTAGTGAAGTATGGGATATACAATCCTACCAGGAGGGGCAAAGTTTCCCAAACCTCAAAATGCCTATAAATACTCCCCTCACCACACCCACAATTCAGTTTAACGAATAGCCAAGAAGTGGGGTGATAAAGAAAGTAGTAATAAAGCATCAACAAAGGAATTTGGAAATAATTGTGCTTTATACAAAAAAAAATCATAACCACCATAAAAAAGGGTGGGCCTCATGGACTCTTACCTGATAAATTAATTTCTTTCATATTGGCAAGTTCTTACATAAATTATGTTTTCTTTCATATAATTGGCAAGAGCCCATGAGCTAGTGATGTATGGGATAGCAATACTCAAAATGTGGAACTCCACGCAAGAGTCACTAGGGAGGGATAAAAATAAAAACAGCCATTTTCCGCTGAAAAAAATTAATCCACAACATAAGTTTATTCTCATAAATGAAAGGAAAAAACTTAAATCAAAAGCAGAAGAATCAAATTGAAACAGCTGCCTGAAGAAATGCTTCCGAAGAAGCAAATACATCAAAATGGTAGAATTTAGTAAATGTATGCAAAGAAAACCAAGTAGCAGCTTTGCAAATCTGATCAACTGAAGCTTCATTCTTAAAAGCCCAGGAAGTGGAAACTGATCTAGTAGAATGAGCTGTAATTCTCTGAGGCGGGCTTGACCTGACTCCAAATAGGCTTGATTAATCAAAAGCTTTAACCACGAAGCAAAAGAAACGGCAGAAGCCTTCTGACCTTTCCTAGAACCAGAAAAGATAACAGACTAGAAGTCTTCCTGAAATCTTTAGTAGCTTCAACATAATATTTCAGAGCTCTCACCACATCCAAAGAATGTAAACATCTCTCCAAAGAATTCTTAGGCTTAGGACACCAGGAAGGAACAACAAGTTCTCTATTAATGTTAGAATTCACAACCTTAGGTAAGATTTAAATGAAGTCCGCAAAACTGCCTTATCCTGATGAAAAATCAGAAAAGGAGATTCACAAGAGAGAGCGGAGAATTCAAAAACTCTTCTAGCAGAAGAGATGGCCAAATGAAACAACACTTTCCAAGAAAGTAGTTTAATGTCCAAAGAATGCATAGGCTCAAATGGAGGAGCCTGTAAAGCCTTCAAAACCAAATTAAGACTCCAAGGAGGAGAGATTGATTGATTTAATAACAGGCTTGATACAAACCAAAGCCTGCACAAAACAATGAATATCAGGAAGTTTAGCAATCTTTCTGTGAAATAAAACAGAAAGAGCAGAGATTTGTCGTTGCAAGGAACTTGCAGACAAACCTTTATCCAAACCATCCTGAAGAAACTGTAAAATTCTAGGAATTCTAAAAGAATGCCAAGAGAATTTGAGAAGAACACCATGAAATGTAAATCTTCTAAACTCGATAATAAATCTTTCTAGAAACAGATTTACGAGCCTGCAACATAGTATTAATCACGGAATCGGAAAAACATCTATGACTAAGCACTAAGCGTTCAATTTCCATACCTTCAAATTTAATGATTTGAGATCCTGATGGAAAAACAGACATTGAGATAGAAAGTCTGGCCTTAAAGGGACAGTCTACACCAGAATTTATATTCTTTTAAAAGATAATCCCTTTATTACCCATTCCCCAGTTTTGCATAACCAACACAGTTGTATTAATATACGTTTAACCTCTGTGATTATCTTGTATCTAAGCCTCTGCAAACTGCCCCTTTATTTCAGTTCTTTTGACAGACTTGCAGTTTAGCCAATCAGTGCTTGCTCCCAGATAACTTCACGAGCACAGTGTTATCTATATGAAATACATGAACTAACACCCTCTAGTGGTGAAAAACTGTTAAAATGCATTCTGAAGAGGTGGCCTTCAAGGTCTAAGAAATTAGCATATGAACCTCCTAGGTTAAGCTTTCAACTAAGAATACCAAGAGAACAAAGCAAAATTGGTGATAAAAGTAAATTGGAAAATTGTTTAACATTACATGCTCTATCTGAATCATGAAAGTTTTTTTTTTTTGGCCTAAACTGTCCCTTTAATAGAAGTGGCCAAGGTTGGCAACTGGACATCCGAACAAGATCCGCATACCAAAACCTGTGAGGCCATGCTGGAGCCACCAGCAGCACAAACGATTGCTCCATGATGATTTTGGAGATCACTCTTGGAAGAAGAACTAGAGGCAGGAAAATATAAGCCGGTTGATAACACCAAGGAAGTGTCAACGCATCCACTGCTTCCGCCTGAGGATCCCTGGACCTGGATAGGTACCTGGGAAGTTTCTTGTTTAGATGAGATGCAATCAGATCTATTTCTGGAAGCCCCCACATCTAAACAACTTGAGAAAACGCATCTGGGTGGAGAGACCATTCTCCCAGATGTAAAGTCAGACAATTGTCTATACCTGGGATATGAACTGCAGAAATTACAGTAGCTGGATTCCGCCCAAACAAGTATCCAAGATACTTTTTTCATAGCTTGAGGACTGAGAGTCCCACCCTGATGATTGACATATGCCACAGTTGTGATATTGTCTGTTTGAAAGCAAATGAACGGTTCTCTCTTCAGCAGAGGCCAAAACTGAAGAGCCCTGAGAATTGAACGGAGTTCCAAAATATTTATTGGTCATCTCGCCTCTTGAGATTTCCAAACCCCTTGTGCTCTCAGAGATCCTCAAACAGCTCCCCAACCTAAAAGACTTGCATCTGTTGTGATCACAGTCCAGGTTGGACGAACAAAAGAGGCCCCTAGAATTATACGATGGTGATCTAACCACCAAGTTAGAGAAAGTCGAACATTGGGATTTAAGGATATTAATTGTGATATCCTTGTATAATCCATGCACCATTGGTTCAGCATACAAAGCTGGAGAGGTCTCATATGAAAACGAGCAAAGGGGATAGCGTCCGATGCTGCAGTCATGAGACCTAAAACTTCCATGCACATAGCTACTGAAGGGAATGGCTGAGACTGAAGGTTCCGACAGGCTGCAACCAATTTCAAATGTCTCTTGTCTGTTAGAGACAAAGTCATGGACACTGAATCTATCTGGAAACCTAAAAAGGTTACCTTGTCTGAGGAATCAAAGAACTTTTTGGTAAATTGATCTGCCAACCATGTCTTCGAAGAAACAACAGTAGTTGATTTGTGTGAGATTCTGCAGAACGTAAAGACTGAGCAAGTACCAAGATATCGTCCAAATAAGGAAACACTGCAACACCCCGCTCTCTGATTAGAGAGTAGGATACCGCAAACCTTTGAAAAGATTCTTGGAGCTGACGCTAGGCCAAAAGGAAGAGCAACAAATTGGTAATGCTTGTCTAGAAAAGAGAATCTCAGGAACTGATGGCGATCTGGATGAATCGGAATATGAAGATATGCATCCTGTAAGTCTATTGTGCACATATAATGCCCTTGCTGAACAAAAAGCAGAAAAGACCTTTTTGAAAGTTGGTACTCTTGCATATCTATTCAAAATTTTTAGATCCAAAACTGGTCTGAATGAATTTTCTTTCTTTGGGACAATGAATAGATTTGAATAAAACCCCAGACCCTGTTCCTGAAACGGAACTGGCATGATTACCCCAGATAACTCCAGGTCTGAAACACACTTCAGGAAAGCCTGAGCCTTTACTGGGTTTGCTGGAATGCGTGAGAGAAAAAAATCTTCTCACAGGCGGTCTTACTCTGAATCCTATTCTGTACCCCTGAGAGACAATATTCTGAATCCAATGATTTTGGACCAAATTTAACCAAACATCTTTATCTGCCCTCTACCAGCTGAGCTGGAATAAGGGCCGCACCTTCATGTGGACTTGGGGGCTGGCTTTGATCTTATAAATGGCTTGAATTTATTCCAATTTGAAGAAGGCTTCCACTTGGAAACAGATTCCTTGGGGAAAGAATTAGGTTTCTGTTCCTTATTTAGGAACGAAAACTGTTAGAAGCTTTAGATTTACCCTTATAGGTGTCTTATCCTGAGGCACAAAAACTCCCTTCCCCCAGTGACAGTTGAAATTATCGAATCCAACTGAGAACCAAATAATTTATTACCTTAGAAAGAAAGAAAGAAAGAGATAGCAATCTGGACTTAGAAGTCATATCAGCATTCCAAGATTTAAGCCACAAAGCTCTTCTAGCTAAAATAGCTAAAGACATAGATTTAACATCAATTTTGATGATATTAAAAAATGGCATCGCAAATGAAATTATTAGCATGCTGAATCAAGTTAACAATGCTAGACAAATCATGATCCGATACTTGTTGCGCTAAAGTTTCCAACCAAAAAGTTGAAGCAGCTGCAACATCATGCCTAAGAAGATGACATGAATATAAATAAGCTTTCCTTAGATAAGATTCAAGTTTCCTATCTAAAGGATCTTTAAAAGAAGTACTATCTTCCGTAGGAATAGTAGTACGTTTAGCAAGAGTAGAGAGAGCCCCATCAACTTTGAGGATCTTTTCCCAAAACTCCCATCTAACTGCTGGCACAGGATACAATTTTTTTAAACCTTAAAGAAGGGATAAAAGAAGTACCAGGCCTATTCCATTCCTTAGAAATCATATCAGAAATAGCATCAGGAACTGGAAAAAAAAACTCTGGAATAACCACAGGAGGTTTATAAACAGAATTTAAACGTTTACTAGTTTTAATATCAAGAGGACTAGTCTCCTCAATATCCAATATAATCAACACTTCTTCTAATAAAGAATGAATGTACTCCATTTTAAATAAATAAGTAGATTTGTCAGTGTCAATATCTGAGAAAGGATCTTCAGAATCGGATAGATCCTCATCAGAGGAGGATAATTCAGTATGTTGTCGGTCATTTGAAATTTCATCAACTTTATGAGAAATTTTAAAAGACCTTTACATTTATTAGACGGCGGGATGGCAGACAAAGCCTTCTGAATAGAATCAGCAATAAATTCTTATAAATTCACAGGTATATCTTGTACATTAGAAGGACTCTGCGTCGACAAAGACACCGGAAATTATGAATTTGCATCATCGAATGTAACTTTGCGCCAAAAATTACACAATATAGTTTGGCATTTCGTGCCCTCACGATATAAAATATACTGAAACCTGAATCACTGCAAATATAAGTGCAATACATATATTTAGAACTTTATATAAATACATAAAGTACCAACCATAGCTGAGAGTGTCTTAATGAAAACATACTTGCCAAAAGACACCCATCCACATATAGCAGATAGCCAAACCAGTACTGAAACGGTTATCAGTAGAGGTAATGGAATATGAGAGTATATCGTCGATCTGAAAAGGGAGGTAGGAGATGAATGTCTACGACCGATAACAGAGAACCTATGAAATAGATCTCCCGTGAGGAAAACCATTGCATTCAATAGGTGATACTCCCTTCACATCCCTCTGACATTCACTGTACTCTGAGAGGAATCGGGCTTCAAAATGCTGAGAAGCGCACATCAACCTAGAAATCTTAGCACAAACTCACTTCACCACCTCCGTAGGAGGCAAAGTTTGTAAAACTGAATTGGGGGTGTATTTATAGGCATTTTGAGGTTTGGGAAACTTTGCTCTTCCTGGTAGGATTGTATATCCCATACGTCACTAGCTCATGGACTCTTGCCAAATACATGAAAGAAATCACCTTATCCGAATGAAAAATAAGGTAAGGAGACTCATACTGTAATGCCAAGAGATCTCACACTCTACAAGCAGATGAAATAGCAACAAGAAACAAAACTTTCCAAGATAACAACTTAATATCTAAGGAATGCATCGGCTCAAACGGAGCCCCTTGAAGAACTTTAAAGGGACAGTCAAGTAAAAAAAAACTTTCATGTTTCAAATGGGGCATGTAATTTTAAAGAACTTTCCAATTTACTTTTATCACCAATTTTGCTTTGTTCTCTTGGTATTCGTAGTTGAAAGCTAAACCAAGGAGGTTCATATGCTAATTTCTTAGACCTTGAAGGCCGCCTCTAACCTTAATGCATTTTGATAGTTTTTCACCACTAGAGGGCATTAGTTCACGTGTTTCATATAGATAACATTGAGCTCATGCACGTGAATTTACCATGGAGACAGCTCTGATTGGCTTAAATGCTAGTCTGTCAAAAGAACTGAAATAAGGAGGCAGTCTGCTGAGGCTTAGATACAAGGTAATTACAGAGGTAAAACATGTATAATTATAACTGTTGGTTATACAAAACTGGGGAATTGCTAATTAAGGGATTATCTATCTTTTAAAAAACAAAAATTCTGGTGTTTTCTGTCCCTTTAAGAACTAAATTAAGACTCCAGGGAGGAGTAACTGGTTTGAATACAGGCCTGATCCTGACAAAACGATTGTATGTCTGGGACGTCCACCAGACGTTTGTTACAAAATAGACCAGGCAGATATTTGACCCTTTAGGGAACTTGCCGATAAACCCTTCTCCAAACCTTCTTGGAGAAAGGACAGGATTCTAGGAATCCGAACTCTACTCCAAGAGTAGCCCTTGGATTCACACCAATATAGATATTTACGCCATATCTTATGGTAAATCTTTCTAGTCACAGGTTTATGAGCCTGAATCATAGTCTCAATGACCTGATCATAAAAACCAGGCTTAGATAAAATTAAGCGTTCAATCTCCGAGCAGTCAGCTTCAGAGAAACTAGATTTGGATGAAGAAAGGGTCCTTGAAGTAGAAGGTCCTTCCTCAACAGAAGTCACCAAGGTGGAAGAGATGACATGTCCACCAGGTCTGCATACCAAATCCTGCGAGACCACGCCGGTGCAATGAGGATCACTGACGCCCTCTCTTGCGTGATTCGAGCAATGACCCGAGGTAGAAGAGCAAATAGGAATAGGAGGAAAAAGGTATGCCAGACTGAAATTCCAAGGTACCGCCAGAGCGTCTATCAGTACAGCCTGAGGGTCCCTTGACCCGTACCTCGGAAGCTTGGCATTCTGCCGAAATGCCATGAGATCCAATTCTGGCTGACCCCATTTGAGAATCAGGCTGGAAAACACTTCCGGATGGAGTTCCCACTCCCCCGGGTGAAAGGTCTGTCTGCTTAGGAAGTCTGCCTCCCAGTTGTCCACTCCTGGAATGTGGATCGCCGACAGACAGCAATTATGGGTCTCCGCCCACTGAATGATCTTGGTTACTTCTGTCTTGGCCAAGGAACTCAGAGTTCCTCCCTGATGGTTGATGTATGCCACTGAGGTTATATTTTCCGACTGGAACCTGATGAACCGGGCTGAGGCCAGGCCAGAAGAGCATTGAAGATTGCTCTCAGTTCTAGAATGTTTATGGGTAGAACAGCCTCCAACCGAGTCCATGTTCCCTGAGCCTTTAGGGAGCCCCAGACTCCTCCCCATCCCAGAAGGCTGGCTTCTGTTGTCACAATGACCCAAGAGGGTCTGCGAAAGCAGGTTCCCTGGGAGAGATGATTTTGAGACAACCACCAAAGTAGAGAATCCCTTGTCTCCTGCTCCAGCTGTAATCATGGAGATAGATCCGCATAATCTCCGTTCCACTGCCTGAGCATGCTTAACTGCAGAGGTCTGAGGTGGAAACGGGCAATGTCCATTACCGCTACCATCAGCCCAATTACCTCCATGCACTGAGCCACTGACGGCCGAGGAGAGGACTGAAGTGCTAGGAAAGAATCGAAAATCTTTCATTTCCTGACTTCTGTCTAGAGCTGCAACAACTAATCGCCATAATCGATAATAATTATTATGAAAATAGTTGTCAACGAATCTCATAATCGATTAGTTGGTCTGTGCACAACACCAGCTGCTTTACTCCACTGAGCTCCTGCACATGGTATTGTGTTTTATGGTTATGTCACTTTTTCAAGACAGTATAAGTTTACAACTACCCCTGGTTTATGTGCAGCCCAGATATGAGTCGTCATTTGGATTGTTTATATTAAATCAGGTAGATTCTTGTAAAAGCAAACCTTAGAAACTTGTGATGGTCCCTGGGGATGGGAACATACAAGTAAGCGTCCTTTAAATCCACCGTGGTCATAAATTGACCTTCTTGGACCAAAGGAAGAATGGAACGAATAGTTTCCATCTTGAAGGACGGCACTCTGAGAAACTTGTTTAGACTTTTGAGATCTAAAATTGGTCTGAAGGTTCCCTCCTTCTTGGGAACCACAAACAGATTGGAATAGAATTCCAAGACCTCGTTCCTGCATTGGAACAGGAACTATCACTCCCAGGTCCCGTACACAGTGTAAGAATGCCTCTCTTTTCGTCTGGTCTACAGAAACCTGCCCCTGGGAGGAAAGGTCTTGAACTCTAGTTTGTAGGGACACAATGTCCACCGCCCAGGGATCTTTAACATCTCGAACCCAAGCCTGAGTTAAGAAGGAAAGCCTGCCCCCCACAAGATCCGGTCCCGTATTGGGGGCAGGCCCTTCATGCCGTCTTTGACTCAACAGCAGGCTTCTTGGATTGCTTTCCCCTGTTCCAAGACTGATTGGGTCTCCAGGAAGGCTTGGACTGCTCCTGCTTGGAAGAGGGAGTGGAAGGATTTCCCTTGAAATTTTGAAAGGAACGTAAATTACTCTGATGTCCTTTTTGTTTATTTCTCTTATCCTGAGGGAGGGAATGTCCTTTAAATCCCGTAATATCAGAAATTATCTCAGTCAAACCGGGTCCAAACAAGGTCTTTCCCTTGTAAGGAATCGCCAAAAGTTTAGACTTAGATGACACATCCACAGACCAAGATTTTAACCATAACGCTCTGCGAGCCAATATGGCAAAGCCTGAAATCTTAGCTCCCAGCTTAATAACCTGAAGGGAAGCATCTGTAATAAAGGAGTTGGCCAACTTAAGGGCCTTTATCCTATCCTGGATTTCTTTGAGAGGAGTGTCTGTCCGAATAGAATCAGACAACGCATCAAACGAGTATGCTGCAGCACTAGTGACAGTAGCAATACAAACCGCAGGTTGCCATTGTAAACCCTGGTGTACATACATTCTCTTGAGCAACCCCTCTAATTTTTTATCCATAGGATCCTTAAAGGAACAACTATCCTCTATGGGAATAGTAGTTCTCTTGGATAGCGTGGAAATTGCCCCTTCCACCTTGGGTACCGTCTGCCAAGACCCCTTGATAGTCTGCTATAGGAAACATCTTTTTAAAAATAGGGGATGGAGAAAAAGGGATAACCGGTCTCTCCCATTCCTTAGCAATAATCTCTTTAGCCCTATCTGGTACAGGAAATGCTTCCACCATGGAGGGCACGTCAAAATACTTGTTTAGTTTACTGGACTTTTTAGGATTGACCACGATGGTAGTATCGGAGTCGTCCAGGGTAGCTAAAACCTCCTTAAGTAACAAACTGAGGTGTTCAAGCTTAAACCTGAAAGAAACAACTTCAGTATCAGATAAAGGTATTACACTGTCTGAGTCTGAGATTTCCCCCTCAGATACTATCGAAGTATCTTCCTCTTCAGGTTTCTGGGAAGAAACATTCGGAAAAGCCACTACTGTATCAGCAACCTTATTCACTGATTGAATACATTTCCTATTGCGTTTTCCCTGCAGCATGGGAAAAGCAGACAATGCATCAGATACCGCCGATGACATTAGAGAAGCGATGTCTTGCAAGGTAACTCCAGATGGAGTTTGAGAGGAAGCGCAGGGCACTGCATGTGTGGGCGATAAAATTTGGGATACTTGAGGATAAACTTGCGGCATATATTGAACATTGTCATTAGACTCCTGAACAGCATCCGCCTTAGAAAATGTTGGCTCAGAAAAAAAGTCTATCCCTATTTAAAGTTCTCTCAATACATGAGGAACAGAAAGGGATTGGTGGTTCCACATTGGCATCAAAACATAAAGAACAAGTGACATTTTGCAGGGCCTCTTGGTCCATTCTGACTCACAATGGATGAAATAATCAAATAAAAAGCTTAAATTTTTTAATAAAAATTAAAACAGAAAAACGTTTTTGTCTCTTTAAATTTTAAAATGTAACTTTTTTATTTTTGTATGCAGAGAGGGCTAAATTGCTACACAAATACTGCAGACCACCTCAGCTCAACTTTGCTGAGGTGCCTACCTGCCCTGCTGACACCGGCTACAATCCCCTCAGCAAAGGATCCGGGACTCAGCTGTAGTTGATAACGAACCGCTGTCCAGTCCGAACGCATGTCTTAACACTCTGAGGAATTTGTTTATAACACTCTCATTCCACCCAATATCAGGAAGTGGCACGCAACACAAATTGCCATTGTGGGCGTCTCAAAAAAGTAATCTCCCGGTCGGCATCTTATTATTTAAGTTAAGCTGCCGGGAGCAGTGAAAAACCACCTCATACTGAGCCTAAAATATCGCCTTAGCCCCAGTGCCTGCCTAAAGTGCTGTCAAATAAGTCCCCTCCTTTTATCTATAGGAGGATTTATGTCCCACTACTCTACTGAAGAGACTGATATGGACTATGGCTACACCCCAGAACAAAGCAGCACAATCTTGTACTACTTAAAAAATAAAAAAGAAGAATCTATTACGAACACCTAACTTTACCACTTCCTTGCTCTAATGTAGGCAAAGAGAATGACTGGGGTTAGAGGGAAGGGAGGTGATATTTAACAGCTTTGCTGTGGTGCTCTTTGCCGCCTCCTGCTGGGCAGGAGTGATATTCCCAATAGTAATTAGATGATCCATGGACTCATCGTGTCATTAGAAAGAAACCTGTATTCACATTGCAAAACAATTATTTTTGCTATAAAACTATTATGATAAATCAATTTATTTAAGTGACAACATAAGAGTCATAATTTGTGGCTTTATATATACATACATATTGTGTAAATATAGCATATACAAGATATATATATATATCCTATACAAGAATCCTTTGTCTGCTGGACCCCCCCATCCCTCTTCTTTCTATTGGTTTTAGTGTGTTACAAGCCAAACAGACCTATTTGTAAAAAGATAAGGAGAAATGGGATTGTACCGTACAATGACTTAGATAACTCACCATAGGATGCCATTATTAAAAGGTGTTCTTTTATGACCATTAAAACAATTTATTGCAAATAAATGTACTTGTTTTCCTTAATATTCTTACAATTATATGATTTTTGCTTGCTGTTTGTATGGCTTTTCTGTAAAACCTTTGAAATTCAATTCTAACATGATGTTGAAACAAAAAGGGAAATCCAGGCCTTGAAAACAATATGTCAATAATTAACTGGCTGAGTAGAATCCTAAAGTGACAATTTCCCTTGAGTTTTGAGATGGTTACCCCCAACCAGAGAAATTGGCTTCTGTGATGATAGGTAGCTGTTTATGTCTATCATTTTCACCAACCATCAATTAAGAGAAAAACAATTCATGTTGTGACAAAAAGATTATTTGCAGTAGTATCTGTGTGTTTTAATCCCACTGAGTCAACAATCTGAGCTGCATAAATCTTATGGGAAACTGAGCAAATTAAAAAACAACAAAAAACAAAATCCTATAACTTCCAATTATCATCATGATGCTTTTAATTTTTCATTAAAGGGACACTAAACCCAAAAATTTTCTTTCATGATTCAAGTAGAGAATACAATTTTAAACAACATTCCAATTTACTTTTATTCTCTAATTTGCTTCATTCTTAGATATCATTTATTGAAGGAATAGCAATGCACATGGGGGAGCCAATAACATGAGGCATCTATGTGCAGCAACCAATCAGCAGCTACTGAGCCTATCTAGATATGCTTTTCAGCAAATTAGATAATAGAAATAAATTGTAAAATAGTTTAAAATTGCATATTCTTTCTAAATCACAAAAGACCAAATTTGGGTTTCATGTCCCTTTAAATCTCTAGGAGGTTGGTACGCAGCAATTTTAGAAAACTTGTTAACAAATGTGTACCCAGATAAAGGGTTACTTAAAGGGACATGAAACACAAATGTTTTCTTTCATGATTCAGATAGAACTTAAAATTTCAATTTACTTCTTATATATTAATTCTTTGTTGAAGGAGCAGCAATGCACTACTGGAAGCTTGCTGATTGCACTGGGTGCAGCTTCTGGGTATCCTTGTCAACAGAGTATATCAAGAGAACAAAATAAATTAGATAATAGAAGTAAATTGGAAAGTTGTTTAAAATCACCCACTCTATCAGAATCATGAAATAAAAATGTTGGGTTTCATGTCCCTTTAAATCCCTTGTAATTAGGAATTTCAACAAGCGTAAAATGTGGAAAAATCATTTGAGCAGTTGAATATCAAATTGAAAAGTCACCAACTGAAAATGGAACTCCGCTATCCTGGAGAACTTGAAAAGATCTAGGTGAACATAAAAGGATGTCTTCTTCAGACCTATGGGGATCAGTCCTAGTTCCATTATAACAATGAATGAAGGTGCGTGTAATTTGTCTTTTCCAAAAGAAGGTTTGCATAAAATCCCTGACACTTTTATGAATGTGAAAAATGCTGAAAGTTCTCAAAATAATAATGGGTTTTGTTCTTTATACAGGGTCAAGAGGAAAATGAAAAATCCTTGGATTTACACCTGTAAAGAATATTATTAACCATATCCCCTGAAAAATACCTTTTTGAACCGGGTTGGGGCACCTGATCTAGAGTCAATTTTTCAGGAGGACTTTTACTTAAAGGAATAGTTTACACCAGAATTTGTATTGTTTAAAAAGATAGATAACATTATTACCCATTCCTCAGTTTTGCATAACCAACACGGTTATATTAATATACTTTTTACCTCTGTGATTACCTTGTATCTAAGCCTCTGCAGACTGCCCCCTTATTTAAATTCTTTTGACAGACTTGCATTTTAGCCAGTCGGTGCCCTCTAATAAGTTACTCCACGGCGTGAGCACAATGTTATCTATAAGGCACACATGAACGAATGCACTCAAGCGGTGAAAACTGTCAAATGCATTCAGATAAGAGGCAGTCTTCAAGGGCTTAGAAATTAGCATATGAGCCCACCTAGATTTAACTTTCAATTAAGAATTCCAAGAGAACAAAGCAAATTTGATGATAAAAGTAAATTTAAAAATTTAAAATGACATGCCCTATCTGAATCATGAAAGTTTAAGTTTGACTAGACTGTCCCTCTTATAAAGCTTGAATAGATCCTGTAGAAAGAAGTCCTATTGTTTTAAGAGAAACCAGGCTGAGGCTTCTACTTGTCCTATTTACTATTTTGAAGAAAATAACTTGTAATATGATCAGGCTTCTAATAACTGCTTCAGAGTTTACAATGTTGGCACCTTTGAATAATTTGGCTGTAATCTTGGCAATGAAACATAATGTATACATAAAATCAGCAGAAGTACAGCTAGGTAAAACAAAAGCTAACAGCCATAAATAGTTGCATAAGGGAAAGCTGAGGGAATCTCTGAGCGACGACGACAAGTCTAATAAAACAATAACTAGTAATGACTGACTCTAGAAAAGCGTACAGAATGCTCTTAAAGGGATAGTCTAGTCAAAATTAAACTTTCAAGATTCAGATAGAGGATGCAATTTTAAGCAACTTTCTAATTTACTCCTATTATCAATTTGTATTCGTTCTCTTGCTATATTTTTTTGAATGTAAGCTTAGGAGCCGGCCCATTTTTGGTTCAGCACCTGGGTAGCTCTTGCTGATTGATGGGGATTTAGACACCAATCAGAAAGTGCTACCTAGGTGCTGAACCAAAAATGGGCTGGCTGCTATGCTTACATTCCTGTTTTTTTTTTCCAAATAAAGATAGCAAGAGACAATGAAAAATTGATAATAGGAGTAATTTAGAAAGTTGCTTAAAATGGCATGCTCTATCTGAATCATGAAAGTTTAATTTTGACTACACTATCCCTTTAAGTAACTAAATTTTGTTAGTATGTTTGATCAATAATTAAAAGTTCAAAATTGAGAATGGATATCTATTTCCTATTGTACAGGAGGATATTGTTGGATGGTTTGGAATTTAAGAAATAGCAGAAAATATTAATGGAATACTATAGTGTATACATCAGGTTAGTGGATCCAAAGAATTAAGCTGCCAAAATCTTGAGACTGTAAGTGCACCCTCTTGATGACATCATTGCTGCCTACAAACATCTTGTCAATACACACATGCACGTTCCTGACATTTCAGGCAGCTTCATTCTATGCATGAGCAACTCTGATACCTGTAGCCATGGACAATGTATTCAAAAGCTGAGTGGCTGCTGGGAAAAACATTACGATTAGAACATCCTTTTACAAGGCCAAAACATGCAACATATGGGGTTGAAGCAGGACTGGAGTATTAATGAGCCGTACGGGAAGGACACACAGTATAGGATAGCAAGTGAAGGAAAGCCACAGCCCTACAGTCTGCGTGTAGGGGCTCTAAAAGAGGTTAGTGGGTGGTCAGAGCCGCAAGACCCTTCCATCAACAACAGGAAACCATACTTAGAGAGTATTAGTCTTTTTTCTGCATCTGTACAAAAAAAAAAAAACACTTTAAACTGAAACAGAGCAACAACCAAAACTACCAAACTCCAAATAGGTTAAAATAGAAGTTAAGTTTGCATGAAGATAAGGTTTACATTTAAAAAAACAAAACACACTTTCTTGACTTCTAGGAAGTTTCTTCTTACTCAAAGAGCCAATGTACCCACCAATCAAAATGTATCATGACAATTTTTAAGAAATAGAGATTTTAATATTTTCTTAGTACCAAAAAATGTTTCATCTTGTTCGCAAGAATAACAAGACTAAATCACAGTCAAGCACAGCTTTAGTCATAGAGGGATACACAAAAAGTGCTTCTAAATCTTACTCCTTGGCAGGTGTAACAGACTATAATGTACAAACAGCTCATGAAATGTAAAAATCTGTTATACTCCCCACATCATCACATGAATGTAAGAGTCACACACGTCATTCATTTTCAACAAAACAATACAAAAACAAAGTTAAGGGATCACAGTAGAACGGCATTAAGGCTGTTTTTGTAACATTTTACAGCTTGAATGTTCTGTCCTTCCTTTACCTCTAATTAGAGAGATCAGATTACTTGCTTTATATGTAGCTGCAGTTTAAACGGACATGAACGTCAAAATTAAACTTCCATTGTGATTTAATTGGAGCATAGCATTTATTTATATCATCAAATTTGCCTTTTATTCTTTGTTATTAATTCATAAATCCTTTCCATAACAGCATAATGATGCTCAGGAGTGTGGACGTGTCACGAGTACTTGTAACACTATACCTATAGTGTATAAGTCACGTGTACGCTCATTATCCTACTTTAATATGCCCTCATGGAAAGAAGTAAGATTTTAAACAAAGGATATTAAGGGAAATGTGAAAACAAAAGTAAACTGCTATGATTTTTCTTTATTGTACGCTCTACCTAAATTATGAAATTTTAATTTTGACGTCATGTCCCTTTAAAATATATTTTGCAGTTACCAGATGCACTGTTTATTTTCCCCACCTGCCTGAACTATAAAAATAAATTTGATTCTGTTCATGTGAATAAAAGCCCAGCTATTGTAACTGCCAAAATCCATACAATACCAATATGTATGACATTTTTGACATAAAGCATTTTCCGCTTTATGTTTACAAACATTTGGGCACATTCTAAAATCATCTGTAAATATTTCTACTAATATTGTATAAAGCAGCAGAAGTCCCTCACCGGTGTGGTGCAGGAGGTAGGTGTCTTTAACAACTTGTAACATATTATTTAATCTTCCCTTCCCAAAAACCCACTATAAAGCAAAGAATACCATATCCGGGGATTCATAACTATACTATAAATATTTTTGTATCTATCAGCAATTTTTTTATTTGCTACCAACATTGGCATCAGTTTTGCCATGATAAATAAAATCTCATGTATTTGCTTATTCAGCAATCTGAATAAGACAACAAAATGCCCAGCATTAAAAATTCCTATAACACTTACATTTTCCTCTTCATTATGAAAAAGTAACAGCATTTTTGCCCTCAACCTGATTAGGAAAATGTGTTTATGTATTAGGAACATCGGCAATAATATTGCATTTTCATATATGTAAAAATAATTCAAATTTGGCTCTGCGTATCGGAGCTGAGAATCTGTTCTTCTGAAGAAGCGAGTGCCAACGAGGACGCTTTAAACTTGCAGTGGATTATCGCATCATGGATACTGTGAAATATTATGTCTCTTTTGATGTTTTTCTCAAAGAAATTCAACTTGGTTAGATCTTTCATAACAATACCTGTGGAACAAGTACAAACCAATGGATTAAACGACAAACATTATTTTACAACCATGACCTCATTTTTGGCGTACATAAGAATCACTCACATGCGACTTGACTTCCCTACCAGACTAATGTTAGTAGAGCTTATAGTATATACCGTTATCCGATTGGTCAATTTAAAGATCAATTAAAAACACTTTAAGATTGTAACAATGTTTAATTATGTGGTAAAAATGTGCAATACACTTCACTATTTATTTTCTCCTCTTTAAAGGAATAGTCTAGTCAAAAATAAACCTTCATGATTTTTCATGATTCAGATAGAGCAGAGGTCGCCAACCTTTCGAATCTCAGGGACCACTAAACTCACAATTTTGAATCCCGTGGACCACTACATGAATGTTTTTTAAAAGGTACAAACCTCTATAGTGTGTGTGTGTATATATATATATATATATATACATACACACTAGTCCTAAAGCCCGTTCACACAGGCCATTTTTTGCAGTACAGCGGTCCCACCTCTTGCTCTCTCCCCCTCTCTTTTGTGCTCGCTCCCCTCTCTTTTGCGCTCTCTCTCGCCTCTCTTTTGTGCTCTCTCCACCTCTCTTTTGCGCTCTCTCTCCCCTCTCTTTTGCGCTCTCTCCCCCCTCTCTTTTGTGCTCTCTCCCCCATCTCTTTTGCGCTCTCTCGCTCCACCTCTTTTGCGCTCTCTCCCCCTCTCTTTAGCGCTCTCTCTCGCTCCACACCTCTCTTGCGCTCTCTCTCCCCCTCTCTTTTACGCTCTCCCCCCTCTCTTTTGCATTCTCTCTCTCTTTTGCGCGCTCTCTCCCCCCCTCTCTTTTGCTCTGTCTCTCATTTTTTGCTCTCTCTCTCTCCATCCCTCTCTTTTGCTCTGTCTCTCTCCCCTCCCCTCTCTTTTGCTCTCTCCCCCTCTCTATTGCTCTCTCTCCCCCTCTCTATTGCTCCCTCTCCCCCTCTCTATTGCTCCCTCTCCCCCTCTCTATTGCTCCCTCTCCCCCTCTCTATTTTTTCTCTCTTCCCTCTATTTTGCCCTCTCTCCCCCCTCTCTTCTGCACTTTCCCCTCTCTTCTGCACTTTCCCCTCTCTTTAGCTCTTTCCTATATCTTTTTGTTTCTCCCCCTCTCTTTCTATTTCTCTCCCCTCTCGCGCGTGCGTGCCTGCCCGTCCACTTTTCCGCAAACAGCATGTCAGGTAAGGCCAGGTGTGTTTGTCCTGTGCTGTCTCTACTGCACATGACAGCTTCGGACAAACACACTTGACCTTTTATATTATAGGATATATATATCTATATATATACACACACATACTGTACATAACTAGTATAACCATAGCTAAGTTTACACTATGTATAGGGCTGCACTAATAATCGCAGTTGCGGTTTTAAACCGTGATTTTAATCGCATCAGTTTAAAAATCGCGAGAGTATATCATTTTTAGCCACGCCCAGAAGTGACATCACTTGCCCCATGTGAACAGGCTTAGCGTGAATGAAGAGAAGATCCTGAGCGCACACGTGACGTATCTCTCCCTCTGAGCAGTCAGCGTTCCTGGGATGGTCCCGGGGAGGAGGGGCGGGACATAGACTGGGAAGGAGGTGACTCTAGCAGGTGATTGGTGGACTGGTGTTACTGTGGCATTAGAGTGGCCCATCGGAATTTAGGACCGACACCGGCTTTTTCATTACAGGCGGTGTTGTGGGATCATGATACTTCCTGTTCTGTCACTACAGTTCCTGTGAGCCCCACGTCTTCACATCTGAGGGAAAATATTAACTTGTTCTAATGTTTAAAATGCACTGAGGTCCCTGGGAGGCAGCTGAGAGGCTAAAACGCTAATAAAGTACCACTTTGTTATGCACTGTGTTTTAATTTGAAATAGTATTTTCTAAGCTGCCTCCCAGGGACCTGAGTGCATTTTAAACATTAGAACAAGTTAATATTTTCCCTCAGATGTGAAGACGTGGGGCTCACAGGAACTGTAGTGACAGAACAGGAAGTATCATGATCCCATAGCACCGCCTGTAATGAAAAAGCCGGTGTCATGTCGGTGCTAAATTCCGATGGGCCACTCTCATGCTACAGTAACACCAGTCCACCAATCACCTGGTAGAGACACCTCCTTCCCAGTCTATGCTCCTCCCCGGAACCATCCCAGGAACGCTGACTGCTCAGAGGAAAAGACCCGTCACGTGTGCAAAATTAAGGTGTTATAGTAATTTATAAGAAAATCGCAATTCCCCCATATCGCCCAGCCCAAATTATGTAAATATTTACACATTTTTAAGAATTCTTTTTTAAGAATTAACTAATTGAATGAAAGAACTGAGAGAATACTTCCAAATGACAGGTGAAGGGTGAGTGCCAACTTTTGAGCTGGAAACAGAAAGGTAGAAAGTGGGAAAAAAAGAATTGTTTAAAAGGACCACAAGAAACAAGACTTCAAAGTTACCTCCCCAGTTAGGAATTATTCAAAACTACTTATGATCATGGACAGACATTGGAGTCATAAATTAAGTTTATATCAGAAAGCTCTCAATATGGATGTGAGTTAACCACGACTGATGTTGCTGACAATTACTATATTACTGGTGGGATATGGCTGATCTGCTGGACGGCAATTACTGGAATTCAGGTGGAATGGCTTTGTGCGCGGGAAAATTATTAGAATGAAAAATAATTAATATTTAATAATAAAAAAAAGAAGATGGAGGGGAGGAAGACAAAGAGTGTGCAAGTCCATCTGAAGGAATTAGGAAAAACTACTACAGACATGTAAAGGGAAGAAAATAAATTAAATATAAGAGAACTTTTTTTTTTTTTTTAAGATTTTCTTTTTTTATATACTTCAATTCCACTATGCCAACCTCTGCTGACTTTAGAATGGAAGCATCTTTCTCTGAGCAGCGCGCCGGGAAGGAGGAGTTAAAAATACAATCTAGCTACGAAAGTTGCACAGTACTACGAAACGTGCGTAGGGAGATTGTAATTTAACTCCTCCTCCTTTGGTTTTTAATGATGTCCAGCCAGGCACTGTAGGGAACTGCAGCGTGATTGGGGTGACACCATCAGAGGAGATTAATTCCTGCTTAATGTTGTCAAGGACCACCAACATCTTCACATGGGCCACCGGTTGGCGACCGCTGAGATAGTGCATGCAATTTTAAGCAACTTTCTAATTTACTCCTATTATCAATTTTCCTTTGTTCTCTTGGTATCTTTATTTGAATGTAAGCATAGGAGCCGTCCCATTTTTGGTTCAGAACCTGGGTTGGTGGCTACATTTAGACACCAATCAGAAAGTGCTAGCCAGGTTCTGAACCCAAAATGGGACGGCTCCTAAGCTTACCATTCTTGCTTTTTCAAATAAAGATACCAAGAGAGCGAAGAAAAATTGCTAATAGGAGTAAATTAGAAAGTTGCTTAAAATTGCATGCTCTATCTGAATCATGATAGTTTAATTTTAACTAGACTATTCCTTTAAATTTAATTTAACTTTTCAATTCCCCAGTTCTATGACATTATAAGCACCACAATGTTGTTACTTAGTTTTCCTAGATTTGAAACCCTTTTTCTTTTCCCCTCTAATAGTCCCCACTGAGGCCAATTAGCAGTTATAAATTAGCTGATGAAGTAACTATATCACAGATTTGAAAGTATTTTCAACATTGCTTTCTTAAACACAGCCATTGTTTGTGTACCTTAGTGTGTCTAATAGCTGTGCCTAAGTGTCCTCAGTAGAAGAGATAAGAGAAACCTAGGTTTCAACATGGTGGCATCCCAACTAAACCTTCACATTTCTTTTTATATTTGAACATTATAATATAATTTGAAAAATATATCCACCTATTTTCAGGCTAATCTTTGCTTTGAATATATCCCTATATCTAGCATTTGCTTACAGTTTAATGACTCTTTAATTTAATTCATTTTCCCTTCACAGTTTTTTGCGATACACACAGGTTAGCTTAATGGATAACAATACAATGTTTTTGCCACAAAAATATGTTGAATTTAGATTTTTAATCTAAAAGGAAGTACATGTTTGGACACAAATGGGCAATAAGTTATATTTCTCAGTGGCTGATTAGGATAGGAGTTAGTGTGGAAACAAAAACATGAGTACTTACCATTACAGCCTGACAGGAGGATTTCCACACCGACCTCTTTATACTCCTTGATTACCTGCAGCAGGTTAAAAGAAAACACATTACCCTCAAAATACCCAAATATTTCTCAATATATAGAGTGGTTAAACATTATACATTTATTAACTAAATAAGACCAGTAAACCGATTACACGATCTTGATAACCAACAGGAATATTTTACATTTACCCAGAATGATACAAAGGGCTCTATTTATCAGTTTCAGGCTTAAGACTACTGCTACTTAAACTGTGGCGGATTTCAAACGTCTGTATCAGCATCTAATTGGGATGATTGACAGACCCTGCTTGTGTGCGATTGGACAGAAACTCAACCCCTTTTGTTACAATACAATAGTAAAACTAGGATATCAATACCACCTATAGGTGCTGGGGATCGTGGGTATTATGATAGAATTGTGTATTTTGCATTTACATATTTTGTTTTTAAGATTACATGTTTGTGATATTAATATTTCACAAAAGAAAGTAGCCGTGACTTGTGTGTTTATTTATGTATTGCCGATATATGATCTCACAGTTCTGACCGTGTTATACTTATAATATGGCGACCGCTCTGTAGCAAAACTTGTTATTTATATAGAACACATTTGTTACAGTGCCCTCGATCTTAAATACACCATTTCAGTCATATCAGTCTCGCCAGCTTTTCAGTGGCGAGAATTTACAGTGTGTGAAACCTAGTGAATATACAGTGAAACTGAATTTACATCAACATAATTTGAAATGCTACTACACACTTTGAAGACAGACCCCCCCCCCCCACACACACACACCAAGATCACAGCTAAGCGGCGATGTGGGTAGACTTTAGCTGAAGCTTCGATACCTATTGTTTCCTATAAGAGACACTAGTTGGAAAAAAAAGGTTCAGCCCACTTTTTTGGGAATACATCACCAGACCCACAGACTGACAGACTGGCAAGGACAAAAAAGCAATTTCTTGTGGGTCTGACAAGGTTTTGAATATCATGGCCTTAGAGATAATAATGACAAATTATCATTTTAGTACTTCTTTCCAACTTTTTTACCTATACCTTCTTGTTAACATTTTTTTTAACCTGAAATGTTCAGAAATGTTTAGTAAAGGTGGGATACAAAAGGCAAAATCTGCTATTTCAAATGACAAAATGAAGGTGAAGGAGCTATTTGTAAACAATTTAATACAATCAAGTAGGAAAATGGATAATTGGGAACAAAAGCTCTAGGTCACGCAATACTAACAATCTCATTTCCATTAACACACAGCGCTTATCCCCTCTCTTTTCTTGTGCCCTCTGGAATGCTTGCTCTGTCTGTAACAAACTTACAACTGTTCACGACCTGTTTGTTTCTAACCCTTCCAACCTTTTAGCAATTACTGAAACCTGGCTATCTTCCTCTGAACACTGCTTCCATTTCTGCTCTCACACATGGTGGTCTTCACTTTAGCCACACACTTGCCTTAAAATGACAGGGCGGGCTGTGGACTGGATACACCACAAGAGAAATAAATTTATCAGGCAAGCATAAATTTTGTTTTCTCTTGTAAAGGTGTATCCAGTCCACGGGTTCATCCATTACTTGTGGGATACCAATACCAAAGCTTTAGGACACGGATGAAGGGAGGGACAAGGCAAGCACTTAAACGGAAAGCACCACTGCCTGTAAGACCTTTCTCCCAAAAATAGCCTCCGAGGAAGCAAAAGTATCAAATTTGTAGAATTTAGAAAAAGTATGAAGCGAAGACCAAGTCGCCGCCCTACAAATCTGTTCAACAGAGGCCTAATTTTTAAAAGCCCATGTGGAAGCCACCGCTCTAGTGGAATGAGCTGTAATTCTTTCAGGAGGCTGCTGGCCAGCAGTCTCATAAGCTAAGCGGATTAAGCTGCTCAGCCAAAAAGAAAGAGAAGTTGCCAAAGTCTTTTGGCCTCTCCTCTGTCCAGAGTAGACAACAAACAAAGCAGATGTTTGACGAAAATCCTTCGTAGCTTGTAAATAAAACTTTAAAGCACGAACTACATCAAGATTGTGTAATAGACGTTCCTTCTTAGAGGAAGGATTAGAACATAATGAAGGAACAACGATCTCCTGATTGATATTCTTATTAGATACCACCTTAGGAAGAAACCCAGGTTTGGTACGTAAAAATACCATATCTGCATGGAAAATTAGATAAGGGGAATCACACTGTAAAGCAGATAACTCCGAAACTCTTCGAGCCGAGGAGATAGCTACTAAAAATAGAACTTTCCAAGATAAAAGTTTAATATCTATGGAATGCAAAGGTTCAAACGGAACCCCTTGAAGAACTTTAAGAACTAAATTCAAACTCCATGGCGGAGCAACAGGATTAAACACAGGCTTGATTCTAACCAAAGCCTGACAAAACGCCTGAACGTCTGGAACCTCAGCCAGACGTTTGTGCAAAAGAATAGACAGAGCAGAAATCTGTCCCTTTAAGGAACTAGGTGACAATCCCTTCTCCAATCACTCTTGGAGAAAGGAGAATATCCTAGGAATCCTGACTTTACTCTATGAGTAACCCTTGGATTCACATCAATGAAGATATTTACACCATATCTTATGATAGATTTTCCTGGTGACAGGCTTTCGAGCCTGAATTAAGTTATCAATGACCGACTCGGAAAAAACACGCTTTGATAGAATCAAGTGTTGAATCTCCAAGCAGTCAGACGCAGAGAAATTAGATTTGGATGTTTGAAGGGACCTTGAAGTAGAAGGTCCTGCCTTAGCGGCAGGGTCCATGGTGGAAAGGATGACATGTCCACCAGATCTGCTTACCAAGTCCTGCGTGGCCACGCAGGAGCTATCAAGATCACCAAAGCTCTCTCCTGCTTGATCTTGGCAATCAGACGAGGGAGCAGAGGAAACGGTGGAAACACATAAGCCAGGCTGAAGGACCAGGGCGCTGCTAGAGCATCTATCAGCGCTGCCTTGGGATCCCTGGACCTGGACCCGTAACGAGGAAGCTTGGCGTTCCGACGAGACGCCATGAGATCCAGTTCTGGTTTGCCCCATAGTTGAATCAACTGGGCAAATACCTCCGGATGGAGCTCCCACTCCCCCGGATGAAAAGTCTGCCGACTTAGAAAATCCGCCTCCCAGTTCTCTACTCCTGGGATATGGATAGCTGAGAGATGGCAAGAGTGAACCTCTGCCCATATAATTATCTTTGAAACCTCCAACATTGCCAGGAGGCTCCTTGTTCCCCCCTGATGGTTGATATAGGCTACAGTCGTGATGTTGTCCGACTGAAATCTGATGAACCTGACCGCAGCTAGCTGAGGCCAAGCCTGAAGAGCATTGAATATCGCTCTTAGTTCCAGAATGTTTATCGGAAGGAGGGCCTCCTCCTGAGTCCACGAACCCTGAGCCTTCAGGGAGTTCCAGACTGCACCCCAGCCCAGAAGGCTGGCATCTGTCGTTACTATAGTCCATTCTGGCCTGCGGAAACTCATTCCTCTGGACAGATGGACCCGAGATAGCCACCAGAGAAGAGAATCCCTGGTCTCTTGATCCAGATTTAGTAGAGGGGACAAATCTGTGTAATCCCCATTCCACTGATTGAGCATGCAAAGTTGCAGTGGTCTGAGATGTAGGCGGGCAAACGGAACTATGTCCATTGCCGCTACCATTAAGCCGATTACTTCCATACACTGAGCCACTGACGGACGAGAAGTGGAATAAAGAGCACAGCAGTAAGTTAGAAGCTTTGACAACCTGACCTCTGAATCTATCAGGGTTCCTAGGAAGGAAACTCTTGTGAGAGGGGAGAGAGAACTCTTTCCTTCGTTCACCTTCCACCCGTGAGACCTCAGGAATGCCAGAACAATGTCCGTATGGGACCTGGCGATTTGAAAAGTCGACGCCTGTATCAGAATGTCATCTAGGTAAGGGGCCACTTCTATGCCCCGCGGCCTTAGAATCGCCAGAAGGGACCCTAGAACCTTTGTAAAGATTCTTGGTGCCGTGGCTAACCCGAATGGAAGAGCCACAAACTGGTAATGCTTGTCTAGGAAGGCGAACCTGAGAAACTGATGATGATCTCTGTGTATCGGAATGTGTAGATAAGCATCCTTTAAGTCCACGGTAGTCATATATTGAGCCTCCTGGATCATAGGTAGGATGGTTCGAATAGTCTCCATCTTGAAGGATGGGACCCTGAGAAATTTGTTTAGGATCTTGAGATCCAAAATTGGTCTGAAAGTTCCCTCTTTTTTGGAACTATAAACAGATTTGAATAGAAGCCCTGCCCCTGTTCCTCCTTTGGAACTGGGTGGATCACTCCCATAACCAGTAGGTCTTGAACGCAACATAAGAATGCCTCTCTCTTTATCTGGTTTGCAGATAATTGTGAGAGATGAAATCTCCCTTTTGGAGATGAAGCTTTGATATCCAGAAGATATCCCTGGGAAACAATCTCCAGAGCCCAGGGATCCTGGACGTCTCTTGCCCAAGCCTGGGCGAAGAGAGAAAGTCTGCCCCCCACTGAATCCGGTCCCGGATCGGGGGCTACTCCTTCATGCTGTCTTAGAGGCAGCAGCAGGTTTTTCTGGCCTGCTTCCCCTTGTTCCAAGCCTGGTTAGGTCTCCAGACTGGCTAGGACTGGGCAAAATGTCCCTCTTGTTTTATAGTAGAGGAAGAGGAAGCTGCACCACTCTTGAAGTTTCGAAAGGAACGAAAATTAGTCTGTTTGGTCCTTAATTTGTTGGACTTATCCTGGGGAAGGGCGTGGCCTTTTCCTCCAGTAATATCAGAAATGATCTCCTTCAGTCCAGGCCCGAATAGGGTCTGCCCTTTGAAGGGGATGTTGAGAAGTTTAGACTTTGAAGTAACATCAGCTGACCAGGATTTAAGCCATAGCGCCCTACGCGCCTGAATGGCAAAACCTGAATTCTTAGCCGTTAGCTTGGTTAAATGAAAAACGGCGTCAGAAATAAAAGAATTGGCTAACTTAAGAGCTTTAAGCCTGTCTAGGATATCATCCAACGGGGTCTCTACCTGTAGAGCCTCCTCAAGAGACTCGAACCAGAAAGCCGCTGCAGCAGTGACGGGGCAATGAATGCAAGAGGCTGGAGAATAAAACCTTGATGTATAAAGATTTTCTTAAAGAAACCCTCTAATTTTTTATCCATTGGATCTAGGAAAACACAACTGTCCTCGACAGGGATAGTTGTACGCTTAGCTAGAGTAGAGACTGCTCCCTCCACCTTAGGGACCGTCTGCCACGAGTCCCGTGTTGCAGCATCTATAGGAAACATCTTTTTAAAAGCAGGAGAAGGAGAGAACGGTACACCTGGTCTATCCCATTCCTTAGTAATAATTTCTGAAAACCTCTTAGGGATTGGAAAAACGTCAGTGTAAACAGGCACTGCAAAGTATTTGTCCATTTTACACAATTTCTCTGGAACTACAATGGTGTCACAGTCATCCAGAGTCGCTAAAACCTCCCTGAGCAACAAGCGGAGGTGTTCAAGCTTAAATTTAAACGCTGTCATTTCAGAGTCAGAATGAAGTAATGCCTTCCCTGAATCAGAAATGTCACCCACAGATAGAAGCTCTACTGCTTCGGCTTCTGCACATTGTGAGGGTATATCAGACATAGCTACTAAAGCGTCAGAGAGCTCTGTATTTGTTCTAGCCCCAGAGCTGTCTCACTTTCCTTGTAACTCTGGCAGTTTGGACAATACCTCTGTGAGGGTATGATTCATAACTGCCGCCATGTCTTGTAAGGTAAACGCATTGGACGCGCTAGATGTACTTGGCGTCACTTGAGCGGGAGTTATAGGTTCTGACACGTGGGGAGAGCTAGATGGCATAACCTCCCTTTTGTCAGTCTGAGAAACCTCTGGTGATAAATCTTTAAAAGCCATAATATGGTCTTTATAACTTATAGAAAGGTCAGTGCATTTGGTACACATTCTAAGAGGGGGTTCCACAATAGCTTCTAAACATAATGAACAAGGAGTTTCCTCTATGTCAGACATGTTTAACAGACTAGTAATGAGACCAGCAAGCTTGGAAAACACTTTAATAAATGTGAAAAAGCAATTATATAAAAACGGTACTGTGCCTTTAAGAGAAAAAAACTACCAAATAAACTGCAAAACAGTGTTAAAAAGTAGTTAACTCTACAAAATTTTTACAGTGTGTATAAGGGACTAAAGCAGCATTGCACCCACTTGCAAATGGATGATTAACCCCTTAGGCCCAAAAACGGATTAGAAAAACGTTAAAACTGTTATCAAACAGTCAAACACACTGCCACGATTTTTGCAGGAACAAAACCCTCTATAGTGGTCCTAGATGCCAGAGGACTCCTTTAGGGAAGCTGGATGTCTCAGTCTGAAAATCAACTGCGCATTTAGAGCGCGAAAATAGGCCCCTCCCACCATGCACTCAATGTCAGAGGGCCTTAAAAAAGTACTCCTAGGAGTAATCTAACTAGCCATGTGGAAAACTAGGCCCCAAATAAAGATTTATCACCCTCAGAGAAAAAACGTTTTTTCTATAAAACATGCAAACGTTTTTACACTAAGTAATATGAGTATTAACATGAATATTACCCTTTTTTGCAAGCATGATCCCAGTCGCTGTTAAATCACTGTATCAGGCTTACCTCAAATATACCAGGCACTGTCAGCATTTTCTAGACCTTATCATCTCTCTAGAAAAAAATATACTGAACATACCTCAAAGCAGATAATCTGCAGACCGTCCCCCCAACTGAAGTTTTCTTTCCATACTCTTCAGTTATTTTGTGAGAACAGCAATGGACCTTAGTTACAAACCGCTAAGATCATCAAACCTCCAGGCAGAATTCTTCTTCCAATTTCTGCCTGAGAGTAAAACAGTACAACGCCGGTACCGTTTAAAAATAACAAACTTTTGATTGAAGGTAAAAACTACACTAAGTCACCACATATCTCTTGATACTTCCTTTCTTGTCGAGAGCTGCAAGAGAATGACTGGGGGTGGCAGTTAGGGGAGGAGCTATATAGACAGCTCTGCTGTGGGTGTCCTCTTGCAGCTTCCTGTTGGGAAGGAGAATATCCCACAAGTAATGGATGAACCCGTGGACTGGATACACCTTTACAAGAGAAATAGTGGCGGTGTTGAAATCTTACTCTCCCCTATCTCCATTTCCATCTCTCTCCTTTTCTTCCTTTGAAGTCCACTGCATTCGCCTGTTCTCCCCCCTCTCTTTTGGAGTGGCAGTTATCACCCCCCTGGACCAACCTCCCAATTCCTTTACAACTTTGCTGCCTGGCTTCCTTACTTTCTCGCTACAAATACACCTACTCTAATTCTGGGGGACTTCAACATCCCCATTGACAACCCATCTGCCCCTGCTGCCTCTAAACTTTTCTCTCTCACTCCTTTGGACCTCTCACAATCCACCCTATTCCCTACCCACCACAATAGACACTCTATTAATCTGGTATTCTCCTATCTCTGCTCACCTTTAATCTTAATATACAGGCTAAACCTACTTCTCCCCCTCACCCCTGTAGAAATCTGTACCCTGTGGACCCTCCAACCTTAATACAAATACAATAGAAATGACACCCTAAGGTGTGTAAATAGGGACGCTATCACAGATAAAAAAAAATAACAATATAAGATAGGATAAGTATAATGAAAAAATAGATATCACCAAATTTAGGAAGCTATCCTGTGCATATACAAATAGGCTGGTAGTCTAATCTTATAAGCGGTAAGAAAGAGTACCACAAATATATTACACATGCTAAAATGTTAGAAACAAATGATAGTCCAATGAATATCCAGTTTCGTGCTACATAAGTGTAGAAAGGCAGCTCTCCTCGAGGTATAAGGCCGTCCACATCGAGCTATTCTATAAGAAGATAGAGAAGGCGCCACATAGCATAATTCTGTGTGATATGTCAGGAAGATAATTCAAACTCTGATACACTCACGTTTTGTGAAGCACCAAGATGTGGTGCAGGCTGGGTGAACCGGAACCTTAGAGTTGTCCGGTAAAACTCTCCTTTCAAGAAGGACATTACGGAGATGGAAAAAGTTTACAGGTGGGAACAGTGAAGCGGATCCCCAAGTGTTACGCTTTCATTACTTATCGTATAGGGACTGAGACCTGGTTCCTGGGAGCTTGAGAGGAGAGTTTTACCGGAAAACTCTAAGGTTCCGTTCCGCCTAGCCTGCACCACATCTTGGTGCTTCACAAAAAGTGAGTGTATCAGAGTTTGAATTATCTTCCTGACATATCACACAGAATTATGCTATGTGGCGCCTTCTCTATCTTCTTATAGAATTAATAAATACAAATACACCTCCTCCATAATTCCACGATATCCTGCCCTGACCATGCTACAACTCACTATAACAATATTCTCTCCTCTGCACATGACACTCTCACTCCTCCCCAACTTCGCAAAGCCCCACAATGTGAGCTCCAGCCCTGGCACTCTCAGCAAACACTCCAACTACAAAAATGCTCCCGCACTGCTGAATGTGCCTGGAGGAAATCCCGCTCTGAACCTCATTTCATGCACTATAAGTTCATTCTTTACTCTTACACCTCTGCTCTTCACTTAGCTAAGCAAACCTACTTCTCTTATATCCACTCACTCCTCAAACCCTAAAAAGACTCTTCTCCATTTTTAACTCTCTCCTCTACCCACCTGCACTAGCCCCCTAATCTGCATTCAGTGCTCAAGACCTGGCTGACTACTTTTTCAATAAAACACTAACCATCCAAAGAAACATCCCAACACAAGCCTGCAATCTCCCAACCTCGCTCCCAGTCACCCCCTCTGCCACTCTCTGCACCCTCCTTCCAACCACTGAGAGTGAAGTGGGTTCCCTATTGTCTTCCTCACAGCTCACTACCTGCCCACTTGACCCTATTACTTCGCATCTAATACCTTCTCTGTCTCCCACCCTCACTCCAGCTCCTCTTACTCACATATTCAACCTATCCCTTTCTACCAGCTCATTCCCTGCCTCCTTCAAACATGCAAAGGTCACCCCCATCCTCAAAAAACCCTCCCTTGACCCCAACTCTCCTGCAAACTACAGCCCCATATCACTGCTCCGACTAGCTTAAAAAATCCTTGAAAAACTAGTTTTCAATCGCCTAACCTACTTCCTGTCCTCTAACTCATTGCTTGACCCCCTGCAATCTGGCTTCCGTCCCCAACACTCAACTGAGACTGTCCTCACCAAGGTTACGAACAATCTCCTTTCTTCTAAAAAAAGGCTACTACTCTATACTCTTCTTACTTGATCTCTCTGCTGCCTTTGCAACTGTAGACCATCTACTTCTCCTACGGACTCTCAGTTCTCTTGGGCTCTGTGACACTGCCCTCTCCTGGATTCACTCGTATCTCTCTAACAGATCCTTCTCCGTCTCTTTTTCTGGTGACTCCTCCTCTCTATTGCCTCTGTCTGTTGGAGTACCTCAAGGCTCTGTCCTGGGTCCTCTACTCTTCTCTATTTACACTTCTTCACTGGGTAAACGTATCAACAGCTATGGCTTCAACTATCAACTCTATGCTGATGATGCCCAGATCTACCTATCCACCCCTGCACTCTCTCTTGCCAATTCTCACGTCAGCGACTGCTGATCTGGCATTTCCTCCTGGTTGGCCTCTCACAACATAAAAATAAACATGTCCAAGACCGAACTACTTCTAACCCCCCCCCCCCCCTCAAACTCTACTCCAGTTTCTAATTTTTCTATCACTGTTGGCGGCACCACTATCTCCCCATCACCCCAAGTCCATTGCCTTGGAGTCACACTTGACTCAAATCTGTCCTTCATTCCCCACATCCAATTGCTCTCTTCATCCTGCCGCAACCACCTATGCAATATCTCAAAAATTAGTCAGTTTCTGAGCGCATAAACTACTAAACAGTTAATCCACTCCCTAGTAATTTCCCGACTTGACTACTGTAATAACCTACTAACTGGCCTCCCTCTCTCCCGCCTCTCTCCCCTTCAATCCATCCTAAATGTATCTGCAAGCCTAATCCACCTCTCTCGATGTTCTATTTCTGCTGCACCTCTCTGAGTCCCTTTACTGGCTTCCCATTCACAGCAGAGTTAAATTCAAAATTCTCACCCTGACCTACAAAGCCCTCACCAATGCTGCCCTAACCTATCTGTCGTCACTCACCAACAAATATACTCCAACCCGCCCCCTAAGATCCAACAATGACCTGCTTCTTGCGTCCTCTACCATCACCTCCTCTCATGCTAGACTACCGGACTTCTATCAGAAGTCAGCGGGCACGTGACATCCCTATAATCAGCATCAATATGCTGTAGATCTGAGGGTGGGAGAGAGGACTGGGGAGGGTGGGATTTTAAAATTAAGGGATCTGGGAAAGGGGGGGTTGGATGTTGGGGGGGCAGCTACATTACAGAAATAAAGCAATACTTTAATAAAATAAAAAATAAAAATACCTCTTATTTCAAACTGGGTACTGGCAGACAGCTGCCAGTACCCAATATGGCACACAATAAGGCAGAGGGGGGTTAAAGAGCTGTTGGGGGGGGGGGGACCTACACAGCAAAGGTTTTTTTTTTCTAAAACCCCAAACCCCCTAAAAAAACTTTTATTTTATTACTGGCAGATTTTCTGCCAGTACTTAAGATGGGGGGAAAATGTGGAGTGGGGGAGGGAAGAGAGCTGTTTGGGAGGGATCAGGGGGTGGGATGTGTCAGGTGGAAGGCTTATCTCTACACTAAAGCTAAAATTAACCCTGCAAGCTACCTAATTAACCCCTTCACTGCTAGACATAATATATGTGTGATGCGCAGCGGCATTTAGCGGCCTTCTAATTAACAAAAAGCGACGACAAAGCCATATATGTCTGCTATTTCTGAACAAAGGGGATCCCAGAGAAGCATTTTACAACCATTTGTGCCTTAATTGCACAAGCTGTTTGTAAATAATTACAATTAGAAACCTAAAATTGTGAAAAAATTAACCTTTTTTTTTTTAATCGCATTTGGCGGTGAAATGGTGGCATGAAATATACCAAAATGGGCCTAGATCAATACTTGGGGTTGTCTACTACACTACAGCTAAAATTAACCCTACAAGCTTCCTAATTAACCCCTTCACTACTGCGCATAATACACGTGTGGTGCGCAGTAGCATTTAGCAGCCTTCTAATTACCAAAAAGCAACGCCAAAGCCATATATGTCTGCTATTTCTGAACAAAGGGGATCCCAAAGATGCATTTACAACCATTTGTGCCATAATTGCACAAGCTGTTTGTAAATAATTTCAGTGAGAAACCTAAAGTTTGTGAAAAAAATTGTGAAAAAGTGAACAATTTTTTTTATTTGATCGCATTTGGCGGTGAACGGTGGCATGAAATAAAACAAAATGGGCCTAGATCAATACTTTGGGATGTCTTCTAAAAATATATATATACATGTCAAGGGATATTTAGGGATTCCTGAAAGATATCAGTGTCCCAATGTAACTAGCACTAATTTTGAAAAAAAAAGTGGTTTGGAAATAGCAAAGTGATACTTGTATTTACTGCCCTATAACTTGCAAAAAAAGCAAAGAACATGTAAAAATGAGGTATTTCTAAACTCAGGACAAAATGTAGAATCTATTTAGCATGGGTGTTTTTTGGTGGTTATAGATGTGTAACAGATTTTGGGGTTCAAAGTTTGAAAAAATTGGATTTTTTTCCATTTTTTTCTTCATATTTTATAATTTTATTTATCGTAAATTATAAGATATAATTAAAATAATTGTATCTTTAGAAAGTCCATTTAATGGCGAGAAAAACAGTATATAATATGTGTGGGTACAGTAAATGAGTAAGAGGAAAATACAGCTAAACACAAACACCACAGAAATGTAAATATAGCCTTGGTCCCAAACGGTCAACAAATGGAAAAGTGTTCTGGTCACTAAGGGGTTAAACGTTCCCTAAAGACCTTTTTGTTTAGGGAAGCTTACCACCCGACTCAGTAACAAACAAATTTCACTTAACTTAAAAGTTGCCCTCATCTATCTCCTCACTACAACATTATTCTCATCTTTGCAGTCCCCACCTCCTGTTTCCCATCCTCCTACCCATCTAGATTGTAAGTTCCCACGGGAACAGGGCCCTCAATTCCCCCTGTATTTGTCTGTAAAATTTTGTCTTTTATTTTATTGTTTCTCCGTTGTACTTTTATCTTTGTACCCATGGGCAGCGCTGCGGAATCTGTTGGCGCTTTATAAAGAATAATAATAATAACACATTAAATAACACTGTCCCTTAAATATAGCAGGAATTAAACACATATTGAAACAGGGAATTTATTTAAAGATACAATTTATACCAAAATGAAGCATTTTATTTTAAACTTTTCTATCCATTTAAATGACTTTACTTCTTTCTGAAGCCAAAGTTGAGTTGGAGTAAAGCCATCATCTCTCATTTCCAAATGAACAATTTATTTGAAAAATAAATAAATAGTGTAAAATGCAGCTTCCTGGCAGAGTCAACATACCATCCTCTATGGAGAAGATAAGTCAAGTTCAGTGTAAATTGTACAACAATCATAAGAAAAGAGATGTTTGAACTGACCACAGGCTAAAGACAAAACCACACCCCCTTTAATGTACTTACCTCTTGACCATTTTACTTATCCATGTTTAGCAAATTATCTGGCCATTTTCATTGTGATATCGTAAGGTTAAGTAGTAAATAGACAGACAAGGTAACACTTACAGATTTTAGTGTTTTGACTCCAACAGAGTCTATGAAGTTGACAGGAGTTAAATCCAGTATAATAGAATGAACATTTATGATTGGCATCATGAAGTGTTCCAGCTCCTCAGAAGGAGAATCCTGCAAGGTTCTGTCTGCAGAGCCATTTTTTCCATTGACTGCCAAGTCCACAATTGGGTCATCGTTCATTACTTCATGTTTTGCAGCCATCTCCACATCATTGGTCTAAAAAAAACAAAACCCCCCACTTATTATGCACAGCAATTTAATCAGCCACTCACAATGGTAGAAGAACATGTAAGATAAATGTGTCTAAATTTATAAGAGTTAAGAAAGATAACCAATTCTGTCTGTAAGTGCTTTAATAATAACCACAGAGCACTGCTGGTCCTGAGTGGATACACCTGCTGAACTAATCAGTAGAAGCAGCCACACAGCTGGGTCGTACTACTTTCGCTGCTGATTGGCTTACCCTTTGTGAGGGTAAACACATAAAAGCGCAAGGTCACTAGTGCTAAAATTACATGCTCTAACAAATTAGAGCACATACGTTTTCCACTATAATGTCACTTTAAAGGACCAGTAAAATACAGTAGAATTGCTTAATCAACAAATGAATAATAACAAGACAATGCAATAGCAGTTGACTTTTTTTCTGACAAATTGCAAACTTTGCTTACATGTCCTACCCCTCGTATAATGTGACAGCCATCAGCCAATCACAGACTAGTATTTGTATATAAAGTGAACTCTTGAGCATGCTCAGTAGGAGCTGGTGCCTCACAAAGTGTGAATATAAAAAGAATGAGCACAATTTGATAATGGAAATAAATTGGAAACTTTTTAAAAATTGTGTGCTCTTTCTAAATCATTAAAGTTTAATTTTTACTTTAGTGTTCCTTTAATAGAATGTGTTTAAAATTCTATGGGCCAAAAAAAAAAAAAAAAGAATACACAAAATGATCAACAATGGGGACAATTTTGCAAATCAATGACTTGCCAGCTTTAATACTGCTCTTTTCTCCGTTTTATTTGCTTTCTTCATTTCTCTGGCGTGTCTTTTTTGGGCCTTTTTCTTGGCAATTAGAATCGCACCCGGATCAATTCCAGTCTGAAGAGAAGAGTAATTAGAAAGTGACAATACAAACCTGATAAAATGGTTTTTTAATATATTAAAAATATTCCTCAAATGCAGCACTGATTTACACAGAAAATGTGCTAGCGAGACACAGGTTTTCTGCTTCTTTGAAATTTAGAAAAAAGTGTGTATAAGCATCTGATTGAAGGACCACTCAGTGCTATAGAATTACATAATTAACAAGTACATAATAAAAAGACAATGCAATAACAGTTACTCTGAATTTCAAATAAGCAGTAGATTGTTTTTCTTTTTCTTTTCCGGCCCCCTGTATCATGTGACAGACATCAGCCAATCACAGACTAGTATACTACACCCTGTGAGCTTGTGGACATGCTCAGTAGGATCTTGTTCCCTAGAAAGTGTGAATATAAAAATACTCCGCAAAATGTGATCATGGAAGTAAATTAAAAAGGGTCTTAAAACTGCATGTTCTATCTGAATCATAAAACTTTATTTTGAATTGAGTGTCCCTTTAAGTACTATCGACTTTCATTTGTTGCAGTGAAGAGAGGTGAAGTGAGGAGAGAGAGATCTGAAGAAGTTCCAGAGGCTGCTAGTGATGAACTCAGGAGGCAAGAAAATGTTCTATCTGACGTTGTATAAACAAATGTTCTATCTGACGTTGTATAAACAAATGTTATATCTGACGTTGTATAAACAAATGTTATATCTGACGTTGTATAAACAAATGTTATATCTGACGTTGTATAAACAAATGTTCTATCTGACGTTGTAGAAACAAATGTTATATCTGACGTTGTAGAAACAAATGTTATATCTGACGTTGTATAAACAAATGTTATATCTGACGTTGTATAAACAAATGTTATATCTGACGTTGTATAAACAAATGTTATATCTGATGTTGTATAAACAAATGTTCTATCTGACGTTGTATAAACAAATGTTATATCTGACGTTGTATAAACAAATGTTCTATCTGACGTTGTATAAACAAATGTTATATCTGACGTTGTATAAACAAATGTTATATCTGACGTTGTATAAACAAATGTTATATCTGACGTTGTATAAACAAATGTTATATCTGACGTTGTATAAACAAATGTTATATCTGACGTTGTATAAACAAATGTTATATCTGACGTTGTATAAACAAATGTTATATCTGACGTTGTATAAACAAATGTTCTATCTGACGTTGTAGAAACAAATGTTCTATCTGACGTTGTAGAAACAAATGTTATATCTGACGTTGTAGAAACAAATGTTATATCTGACGTTGTATAAACAAATGTTATATCTGACGTTGTATAAACAAATGTTATATCTGACGTTGTATAAACAAATGTTATATCTGACGTTGTATAAACAAATGTTATATCTGACGTTGTATAAACAAATGTTATATCTGACGTTGTATAAACAAATGTTATATCTGACGTTGTATAAACAAATGTTATATCTGACGTTGTATAAACAAATGTTATATCTGACGTTGTATAAACAAATGTTAAAGTAAAACACATAAGAAATAATAAAGGAATGCTGTTTACTTTTATAGGGTTTGCTATTCCATACTGCTGCTCTGCTTTGTTATTATGTGACTTGGTTATCATGTGACCCCCCATCTGCGGCTCTCATACAGAACAGCTTACAGTTAGAGTAACCCTGAGCTTCTGGGGGGGGGGGGGGGGGGGGGGCAGGCTACAAACCACTGCCAAGGTGCACAGCGAAGTTTATTATTATTATCATTATTATTTACAGTCTGAAAATGGGGTAGAACCCTGAATCCCCACAATAAAGCTTTGATAAGAAATATAAAGCAGTGAGAGCCTATATAAAAAACTAATTGCATGTTTCATTTATTACTTGTTGGTTAATAGAGAAAAGTCTAATAAAAAATAGGAGTACTAAGTAGTAAAAACTTTTTTTTAAATACCCTCTTTTTAACGGAGCAAAGAAACAAATTACAATGTCAATTTAAATTTAAATTAATAGTACTGAAGAAAGACGTAAGGCCAAACACAATTATAGGAATCCCATTCAAAATGCCATCTGTTATTCAATAGAAAATCATTTGTTACAACCAAAAAAGCAATTTAAGTGTGTTCTACATTTAGATTATACCAGCTAGGGTGGTATAATTTGTGTACTTTATATAAGAAAAAATCTAAATAACTGAAAAGAAAGAGTAAAAATTTCTTCTAAACACAACAAAATTGAAAGTGAAAGCAGTAATGTTATTTTAATTTCATTTTTACCTTTTTTCTCAAAGCGCTGACATACATCTCGCTGTTGGCAAAATAAATAGACGTATTGGCTTGAAATATTTTTATACCAGGGTTTTCTTTTACCTAAAGAAAAAAAAAAAAAAAAATAGGAAATGCAATAAATACATTGCTGTAATTTATCAATGTCCACAACTTCTTGAGGCTATGTTTATTTAATATCAATTAAATAGGGACACAATTTTAGCTGTCGGGTATAGAATGTTTTAAAAAAAATATTATGAGAGTTGTATTTAACAATGAAAAAGGACAAAATAGTTAAAAATAGATAAATTCCTTTCCTTCCTGGCAGGGAGAGTCCACGACTTCATTCCTTACTGTTGGGAAATACAACACTGGGCCACCAGGAGGAGGCAAAGAAACCCCAGCCAAAGGCTTAAATATCCATCCCACTTCCCCTATGCCCCAGTCATTCTGCCCAGGGAACAAGGAAAGGTAAGAGAAACATCAGGGTATAAAGGTGCCAGAAGAAACAATATAAAAAGGGAGCCGCCCATCAAAAAATAAATTACGGGCGGGGTCGTGGACTCTCCCTGCCAGGAAGGAAAGGAATTTATCTAGTAAGCATAAATTATGTTTTCCTTCCGTAAGGCAGGGAGAGTCCACAACTTCATTCCTTACTGTTGGGAAAGTTCCAGAGGACACAATAAATAATGGGAAAAGCAAACACATGAAACTTGTAAAATTTAGAAAAAGTGTGTAAGGAGGACCAGGTAGCCGCCTTACAAATCTGATCCATCGAGTCTTTGTTCTTAAAATCCCAGGAGGAAGCCACTGCTCTAGTGGAATGAGCCATTATCTTCTAAGAAGGCTGTCACCCCGCTGTCTCATAAGCTAAGCAGATGACACTCCTCAACCAGAAAGATAGGGAAGTCGTATTAGCCTTCTGCCCCTTATGCTTCCCTGTATAGATGACAAACAAAGAGGAAGATTATCTGAATTCCTTAGTAGCCTGAAGATAGAACTTCAAGGCAGGAACCACATCTAGATTGTGAAGCAAGCGTTCCTTCGCTGAAGAAGGATTAGGACACAAAGAAGGAACAACAATTTCTTGATTAATGTTACGATCCGACACCACCTTAGGGAGGAACCCTAATTTAGTACGTAAAACCGCCTTATCAGCATGGAAAACAAGATAAGGGGAGTCATATTGTAAAGCAAAAATCTCAGAAACTCTGTGTACCGAGGCAATAACCAGCAAAATATTAACAATTTATTGTCAACCGTATGCATAGGTTCAAACGGAGCCTGCTGCAAAACACTAAGAACAAGATTTAGGCTTGATCCTAGTCAAAACCTTAACAAAGGACTGCACATCCAGAAGCTCAGCCAATCTCTTGTGCAGTAACACCGACAGGGCCGGTATCTGTCCCTTCAGGGAACTAGCAGATAGACCCTTCTCCAGTCCATCCTGGAGAAAAGATAAAATTCTGGCAACCTTAACCTAATGCCAGGATAAGCCATGCTCTTCACACCAGTATAAGTAAGTCCTCCATACTTTATGGTAGATACGACAAGTAACTGGCTTACAAGCTTTAACCAGAGTGTCGATAACACTCTCAGAGAACCCTCTCTTGGCTAAGACTAAGTGTTCAATCTCCACGCAGTCAGCCTCAGAGAATCTAGATTTCGATGAACTAAGGGACCCTGTATCAGCAGATCTCTGCGACAAGGTAACCTCCACTGAGGAGATGAGGACATCCCCACCAGATCCGCAAACCACTTCCTTCACGGCCACGATGGAGCAATCAGAGTCACTGATGCTTGCTCCTGCTTGATCCGAGCCACAACACGAACTTCCATGGTACTGATAGGGCATTTATAAAATCCGCCTGAGGATCCCTCAATCTCGACCTGTTCCTGGGTAGCTTGGTATTGAGGCGGGATGCCATGAGATCTATCTCCGGCGTCCCCCCTACTTGCTGCATATCTCTGCAAACACCTCGGGGTGGAGAGACCATTCCCCTGGGTGAAATGATTGCCTGCTGAGGAAGTCTGCTTCCCAGTTGTCCACACCCGGAATGTAGATCGCTGACAGCGTACAGCTGTGAGTCTCCGCCCACTCAAGTATCTGAGATGCTTCTCTCATCGCCAAGGGACTTCTTGTTCACACCCCCTGATAGGCAACCAAAGTTATATTGTCTGATTAGAATCTGATAAACTGGGACGAGCCCAGAAGGGGCCAAGCCTTCAAGGCATTGAAGGTTGCCCGGAGTTCCAATATATTGATCGAAAGGCAGGACTCCTCCTGAGTCCACAGTCCTTGTGCCTTCTTGGCACCCCAAATGGCTCCCCAGCCAGAAAGGCTTGCTTCAGTAGTAACAATCTCCCAGGACGACTCAAGAAGCATGTACCTTGGGACAGATGATCTGGACAGAGCCACTAAGAGAGTGAGTCTCTCGACAGGTTGTCCAGCACAATCTGTTGAGACAGATCTGAAGGTTCACCGTTTCATTGTCTCAGCATGCATAGTTGTAAGGGTCTGAGATGGAATCTGGCAAAAGGAATGATGTCAATACAGGACACCATGAGTCATATCCCCTCTATACACTGAGCAACTGAGGGTCTCAAGGAGGCCTGGAGGGCAAGACATGCAGTAGTTGGCTTGCAACGTCTCTGATCTGTGAGAAATATTCTCATGGATATGGAGTCTATTATTGTCCTCAGGAAATTCACCCTTGTACTTGGACTAAGAGAACTCTTTTCCAAGTTTATCTTCCATCCATGTGATCGAAGAAGATTGAGAAGGGACTCTGAATGTTCTTCCACTAGACAATAAGATGGTGCCTGCACCAATATATATCGTCCAGGTAAGGTGCTACTGCAATACCTCGTGTTCTGTCAACGGCAAGAAGAGCCCCCAGAACCTTTGTAAATATTCTTCAAGCAGTAGCTAGGCCAAACAGAAGAGCTATGAACTGGAAATGCTGGTCCAGAAAAGCAAACCTCAGGAACTGAAAATGTTCCCTGTGTATCGGGACGTGAAGGTATGCATCCTTCAGGTCTATGGTGGCCATAAACTGTCCTTCCTGAACCAGAGGAAGGAATGACCGTATTGTCTCCATCTTGAAAGAGGGAACACTCAGAAACTTGTTTAGACACTAAGTCCAGAATTGGACGAAAAGTTCCCTCCTTTTTTGGAACCACAAAAAGGTTTGAATAAAACCCCAAACACTGTCTGCTGTAGGTAAAGGGACAATTACTCCTAGAAAGGAGAGATCCTGTACGCAACCTAAAAAGGCAGTCCTCTTTTCTGGTCTTGTAGACAGTCTGGAGAGTAGGAATCTGCCCCTGGGCGAATGAGATTTGAATCCTATACGGTATCCCTGAGATACAACCTGCAGGACCCAAGGATCCTGTACACCCTGGAACCAAGTAGCTGAAAAAAGAAACAGTCTGCCCCCGATCCCAGATCAGGGGCCGCCCCTTCATGCCGATTTGTTCCCGCAGGGCTTCTTAGTCTGTTTGGACTTATTCTAGGACTGAGCCAGCTTCCAAATACTATTGGGCTTCTCAGGCTTGGATGAGGATTGTTGTCAGAACGAAAGGAATGAAAATTAGACAATTGCCGTCTCTTAGACCTATTCTTCTTATCTTATGGTAGAAAGGCACCTTTTCCTCCGGTAACTGTAGAAATAAGTCCAGCCCTGGACCGAATCAAAGCTTTCCCTTGAAAGGAAGAGAAAGAAGTCTGGACTTAGAAGTCATATCCGCAGACCAAGACCGCAGCTACAGCTGCCGCCGGTTGAAATAAAAACCCAGTATGTTGAAACATTTTCCTCAAAAAAGTTTCCATTTTCTTATCCATAGGCTCTCTAAAAGAAGAACTATGCTCCAGAGGGATAGTAGTATGCTTAGCCAGCATAGAAATAGCACTATCCACCTTAGGGATGGAGCCCCACAATTCCAATTGAGAGTAGGGGACCGGGAATACTTTTTTAAAAGCAGACATGGGGGAAAAACATAATTTATGTAAGAACTTACATGATAAATTAATTTCTTTCATAGTGGCAAGAGTCCATGAGCTAGTGATGTATGAGATATACATTCCTACCAGGAGGGGGCAAAGTTTCCCAAACCTCAAAATGCCTATAAATACACCTCCCACCACACACATACTTCAGTTTTAACGTATAGCCAAGTAGTGAGGTGTAAAAAGGATTAAAAAAGCATACAAAAAAGAGGAACTGGAAAAAAATTTGCTTTTATACCAAAAAATCATAACCCCCCCCAAAAAAGGGTAGGTCTCGTGAACTCTTGCCATTATGAAATAAATTAATTTATCAGGTAAGTTCTTACATAAATTATGTTTTCTTTCATGTAAGTGGCAAGAGTCCATGAGCTAGTGACGTATGGGATAAAAGTCACTAGAGAGGGAGGGATAAAATAAAAACAGCTACTTCCGCTGAAAAATTTAAATCCAAATAATAAAGTTTTCTTATATTTCAAAAAACTCAAATCATAGGCAAAAAGAATCAAACTGAGACAGCTGCCTGAATAACTTTTCTACCAAAGACTGCTTCTGAAGAAGCAAATATTTCAAAATGGTAACATTTTGTAAATGTATGCAAAGAAGATCAAGTTGCTGCTTTGCAAATCTTTGCGAAGCTCCATTCTTGAAAGCCCAAGAAATGGCAACTGATCTGGTAGAATGAGCTGTAATTATCTGAGGTGGAGACTGCCCCGCCTCCAAATAAGCCTTGTGATTCAAAAGTTTCAACCAAGATGCCAAAGAAATGGCAGAAGCTTTCTGACCTTTCCTGGAACCAGAGAAAATAATAAATGGACTAGAAGATTTCTGAAATCCTTAGTAGCTTCAACATAGTATTTCAAAGCTCTTACCACATCCAAAGAATGTAGAGATCTTTCAAGAGAATTCTTAGGATTAGGACACAAAAAAGGAACAACAATTTCCCTACTAATGTTGTTAGAATTCACAACTTTAGGCAAAAATTTAAACGAAGCCTGTAAAACCGCTTTATCTTGATGAAATATCAAATAAGGAGACTCACAAGAGAGAGCTGACAATTCAGAAAATCTTGTAGCAGAAGAGATAGCCAAAAGAAATGACACTTTCCAAGAAAGTAGTTTAATATCCAAAGAATGCATAGGTTCAAAAGGAGGAGCCTGCAAAATCCTTAAAACCAAATTAAGACTCCAAGGAGGAGAAATGTACTTAATAACAGGTTTGATATGAACCAAAGCCTGAACAAAACATTGAATATCAGGAAGTTTAGCAATCTTTCTATGAAATAAGACAGAAAGAGCAGTGATTTGTCTCTTCAAAGTATTTGCAGACAAACCCTTATCCAAACTATCCTGAAGAAACTGTAAAATCTGAGGAATTCTAAAAGAATGCAAAGAAAATTTATGAGAGGAGCACCATGAAATATAGGTTTTCCCAACCTGAAAATAAATCTTCCTCGAAACAGACTTACAAGCCTGTAACATAGAGTTAATTACTGAGTCAGAGAAACCTCTATGACTAAGAACTAAGAGTTTAATTTCCATACCTTCAAATTTAGAGATTTAAGGTCCTGATGGAAAAACGGCCCTTGAGACAGAAGGTCTGGCCTTAAAGGAAGTGGCCATGGCTGGCAACTGGACTTCCGGACAAGATCTGCATACCAGAACCTGTGAGGCCATGCAGGTGCTATCAGAAACACATGAGATTGTTCCATTATGATCTTGGAAATCACCCTTGGGAGAAGAACTAGAGGTGGAAAAATGTAAGCAGGTTGGTAGAACCAAGGAACTGCTAAAGCATCCACCATCTCTGCCTGAGGATCCCAGGATCTGGAAAGATATCTGGGATGTTTCTTGTTTAGAGACTGAACTGGTCTGAAAGAATTCTCTTTCTTTGGGACAATGAATAGATTTGAATAAAACCCCAAACCCTGTTCCTGTAGAGGAACTGGAATAATTACCCCTGAAAGCTCTAGATCTGAAACACATTTCAGAAAAGCCTGAGCTTTCACAGGATTTGTGGGAACATGAGAAAGAATCTTCCCACGGGAGGCCTTATTCTGAAACCTATTCGATACCATTGAGACACAATATTCTAAATCCACCGATTTTGAACAGAACCTGAACAAATTTCCTGAAACAATTTCAATCTGACCCCCACCAGCTGACCTGGACTGAGGACCACACCTTCAGTCTTGGGGGCTGGATTTGGTCTTTTATAAGGCTTGGTTTTATTCCAATTTGAAGATGGTTTCCAATTGGAACCAGAGGCCGTAGGGGAAGGAGTAGGCTTTTGTTCCTAATTCTGACAAAAGGAACGAAAACGATTAGGAGTCTTAAAATTTACCCTTAGGTTTTTTTATCTTGAGGTAAAAAAACTTCCTTCCCTCCAGTAATAGTGGAAATAATAGAATACAATTGAGAACAAAAAAATTTCTTACCCTGGAAAGATAGAGAGTAATCTCGATTTAGACACCATGTCAGCATATCAAGATTTAAGCCATAAAGCTCTTCTGGCTAAAATAGCTAAAGACATAGATTTAGCATCGATTTTAATAATGTCAAATATAGCATCACAAATGAAATGATTAGCATGTTGAAGCAAAAGAATAATGATGGATAAATCATGATCTTCTACCTGCCGGGCTAAACTATCCAACCAAAAAGTTGAAACAGCAGCCACATTAGCCATAAAAATAGTGGGTCTAAGAATATAGCCAGAATATAAATATGTTCTTCTAAGATAAGATTCAATCTTCCATACGAATAGTAGTTAGTTTGGCAACAGACACACTTAGCTTTGGTAGAACTGTGTTCAGGCAGCATGGTTTCTACAGCAACATCAAAGGCAGGATCAGATTGAGACATCTTGCAAAATGTAAAAAGAAAAAAACAACATTTAAACAAAATATCCAATTTCCTCATATAGCAGTTTCAGGAATGGGAAAAATGCTTATGCTAAAGTAAGATGCAAAAAAAATAAGCATCATAGCTCTTAATATGAAGAGAACCAGAAGCATTAAAGGAGAGGGGTAATATACAAAAAAGATTTTTAGCGCCAAGTATGACGCATAAAACAAAATTTATGCTTACCTGATAAATTTCTTTCTTTTGCGATGTACCGAGTCCACGGATTCATCCTTACTTGTGGGATATTATCCTTCCTAACAGGAAGTGGAAAAGAGAGCACCACAGCAGAGCTGTCTATATAGCTCCCCCCTTAACTCCACCCCCCGGTCATTCGACCGAAGGCAAAGGAAGAAACAAATGAGAAACTATAAGGTGCAGAGGGGACTGAAGTTTTTAATAGAAAATACCATCTATCTTGAATAGACAGGACGGGCCGTGGACTCGGTACATCGCAAAAGAAAGAAATTTATCAGGTAAGCATAAATTTTGTTTTCTTTTGCATGATGTACCGAGTCCACGGATTCATCCTTACTTGTGGGATACCAATACCAAAGCTTTAGGACACGGATGAAGGGAGGGACAAGACAGGAACCTAAACGGAAGGCACCACTGCTTGCAAAACCTTTCTCCCAAAAATAGCCTCCGAAGAAGTAAAAGTATCAAATTTGTAAAATTTTGAAAAGGTATGGAGTAAAGACCAAGTCGCAGCCTTACAAATCTGTTCAACAGAAGCATCATTTGTAAAAGCCCATGTGGAAGCTACCGCTCTAGTAGAATGAGCTGTAATCCTTTCAGGAGGCTGCTGTCCAGCAGTCTCATAAGCCAAATGGATGATGCTTTTCAGCCAAACAGAAAGAGAAGTCGCCATAGCCTTTTGACCCCTACACTTTCCAGAATTAACAACAAACAAAGAAGATGTTTGACGAAAATCTTTGGTTGCCTGCAAATAACATTTCAAAGCACGAACCACGTCCAAGTTGTGCAACAGACGTTCCTTCTTACAAGAAGGATTAGGACACAGAGAAGGAACAACAATTTCCTGATTGATATTCCTGTTAGTAACAACCTTAGGTAGGAACCCAGGCTTGGTACGCAAAACCACCTTATCCACATGGAACACAAGATAAGGTGAGTCACATTGTAATGCAGATAGTTCAGAAACTCTTCGAGTTGAAGAGATGGCAACTAGGAACACAACTTTCCAAGATAAAAGCTTAATATCTATGGAATGCATGGGTTCAAACGGAACCCCCTGAAGAACTCTAAGAACTAAATTTAGACTCCATGGCGGAGCAACAGGTTTAAACACAGGCTTAATTCTAGCTAAAGCCTGCAAAATAGACAGAGCAGATATCTGTCTTTTTAGGGAACTAGCTGACAAGCCTTTCTCCAATCCCTCTTGGAGAAAAGACAAAATCCTAGGAATCCTGATTTTACTCCAGGAGAAGCCTTTGGATTCGCACTAAAAAAGATATTTACGCCATATCTTATGATAGATTTTCCTGGTAACAGGCTTTCGAGCCTGAATCAAGGCATTTATGACTGACTCAGAGAAATCCCGCTTTGATAGAATCAAGCGTTCAATCTCCAAGCAGTCAGTTGCAGAGAAATTAGATTTGGATACTTGAATGGACCTTGAATCAGAAGGTCCTGTCTCAGTGGCAGAGACCATGGTGGAAGAGATGACATGTCCACCAGGTCTGCATACCAAGTCCTGCGTGGCCACGCAGGCGCTATAAAAATCACTGATGCTCTCTCCTGTTTGATTCTGGCAATCAGACGTGGAAGGAAAGGGAAAGGTGGAAACACATAAGCCAGGTTGAACGACCAGGGTACTGCAAGAGCTTCTATCATTACAGCCTGAGGATCCCTTGACCTGGAGCCGTAACGAGGAAGTTTGGCGTTCTGACGAGATGCCATCAGATCCAATTCTGGTGTGCCCCATAGCCGAACCAGATGAGCAAACACCTCCGGATGGCGTTCCCACTCCCCCGGATGAAAAGTCTGACAACTTAGAAAATCTGCCTCCCAGTTCTCTACACCTGGGATATAGATCGCTGACAGATGGCAAGAGTGAGCCTCTGCCCATCGGATTATCCTTGAGACCTCTATCATCGCTAAGGAACTCTTTGTTCCGCCCTGATGATTGATATAAGCCACAGCCGTGATGTTGATTGTAGATAAAATAAAACTAACAGCTTAACACCTCTTTCGCTTTACCCTTCCTGCTTAGAGCCGGCAAAGAGAATGACTGGGGGGTGGAGTTAAGGGGGAGCTATATAGACAACTCTGCTGTGGTGCTCTCTTTGCCACTTCCTGTTAGGAAGGATAATATCCCACAAGTAAGGATGAATCCGTGGACTCGGTACATCATGCAAAAGAAAGGAAGTTTACAAATTTTTTAGAGCCAAAGCTAACATCAGGAAATGAAGCAACTCAGTTCATAATAAGCGCGACTTTGCGCCCAAACAACTCGCGTCCACAAAGACGCAGGAAATGACAACTCTTAGGTCACCTTTGACGCATTTTTGCACTCCAATTTTTTTGTGCCAAAAATAACGCCATAAAAAAACCAGCATTTTGCGTCCCCGCGAGCCTAGTTTGCCTGCGAAAATTTGGAAACAAAGTAAAATTTGAAAGAATCTGGAACCCCAGGTAAGCAAAAAATATAAATAATCTTCCCAAACATAAATTCCATACTGAAACTGATAGTCTGCAGAAAAGGGAAATATACATAGACCTGACTCTTGGCAAATATAAGCAAATACATATTTTTAAAACTTTATAACATAAAGCGCCAAACATAGCTGAGAGTGTCTTAAAAAATTATACATACTTACCAGAAGACACCCATCCACATATAGAAGACAGTCAAAACAGTACTGAAAAATATCAGCAGAGGTAATGATATAGGAGTATAACGTCGATCTGAAAAGGGAGGCAAGGAATGAATCCCTGTGACCGATTACAGGGAGCCTTTGAAAGGATTTGCCATGGGTGAAACCACTAAATCAATAGGCAATACTCCATTCACATCCCTCTGGCAAACACTGTACTCTGAAAGGAATATGGGCTTCAAAATGCTTAGAAGCGCCTTTCACAGTAGAAAATCAAGCACATCTTGCTTCACCACCTCCACAGGGAGGCAAAGTTTGTAAAACTGAAGTATGTGGGAGGTGTATTTATAGGCATTTTGAGGTTTGGGAAACTTTGCCCCCCTCCTGGTAGGAATGTATATCCCATACGTCACGAGCTCATGGACTCTTGCCACTTACATGAAAGAAAAACATAATTTATGCTTACCTGATAAATTTATTTCTCTTGTAGTGTATCCAGTCCACGGATCATCCATTACTTGTGGGATATTCTCCTTCCCAACAGGAAGTTGCAAGAGGATCACCCACAGCAGAGCTGCTATATAGCTCCTCCCCTCACTGCCATATCCAGTCATTCGACCGAAACAAGCCGAGAAAGGAGAAACCATAGGGTACAGTGGTGACTGTAGTTTAATTAAAATTTAGACCTGCCTTAAAAGGACAGGGCGGGCCGTGGACTGGATACACTACAAGAGAAATAAATTTATCAGGTAAGCATAAATTATGTTTTCTCTTGTTAAGTGTATCCAGTCCACGAATCATCCATTACTTGTGGGATACCAATACCAAAGCTAAAGTACACGGATGATGGGAGGGACAAGGCAGGAACTTAAACGGAAGGAACCACTGCCTGTAGAACCTTTCTCCCAAAAACAGCCTCCGAAGAAGCAAAAGTATCAAATTTTGAAAATTTTGAAAAGGTATGAAGCGAAGACCAAGTCGCAGCCTTGCAAATCTATTCAACAGAAGCCTCATTTTTAAAGGCCCAGGTGGAAGCCACAGCTCTAGTAGAATGAGCTGTAATTCTTTCAGGGGGCTGCTGTCCAGCAGTCTCATAGGCTAAATGGATTATACTCCGAAGCCAAAAAGAAAGAGAGGTTGCCGAGGCCTTTTGACCTCTCCTCTGTCCAGAGTAAACAACAAACAGGCTAGATGTTTGACGAAAATCCTTAGTAGCTTGTAAGTAAAACTTCAAGGCACGCACTACGTCTAGATTATGCAAAAGACGTTCCTTCTTCGAAGAAGGATTAGGACACAACGATGGAACAACAATCTCTTGATTGATAATCTTGTTAGAAACCACCTTGGGTAAAAACCCAGGTTTTGTACGCAGAACTACTTTATCTGAATGAAAGATCAGATAAGGAGAATCACAATGTAAGGCAGATAACTCAGAGACTCTTCGAGCCAAGGAAATAGCCATCAGAAACAGAACTTTCCATGATAGAAGTTTGATATCAATAGAATGAAGGGGTTCAAACGGAACTCCTTGGAGAACTTTAAGAACCAAGTTTAGGCTCCATGGAGGAGCAACAGGTTTAAACACAGGCTTAATTCTAACTAAAGCATGACAAAACGCCTGGACGTCTGGAACTTCTGCCAGACGCTTGTGTAAAAGAATAAACAGAGCTGAAATCTGTTCCTTTAAAGAACTAGCTGATAATCCTTTGTCCAAACCCTCTTGGAGGAAGGACAATATCCTAGGAATCCTAACCCTACTCCATGAGTAATTCTTGGATTCACACCAATGAAGATATTTACGCCATATCTTGTGGTAGATTTTCCTGGTGACAGGCTTTCGTGCCTATTAAGGTATCAATGACTGACTCGGAGAAGCCACGCTTTGATAGGCTCAAGCGTTCAATCTCCATGCAGTCAGTCTCACAGAAATTGGATTCGGATGATTGAAAGGACCTTGTATTAGAAGGTCTTGTCTCAGAGGCAGAGTCCATGGTGGAAAGGATGACATGTCCACCAGATCTGCATACCCAGTCCTGCGTGGCCACGCAGGCGCTATCAGAATCACCGATGCTCTCTCCTGTCTGATTTTGGCAATCAGTCGAGGGAGCAGAGGAAACGGTGGAAACACATAAGCCAGGTTGAAGAACCAAGGAGCTGCTAGAGCATCTATCAGCGTAGCTTCTGGGTCCCTGGACCTGGATCCGTAACAAGGAAGCTTGGCGTTCTGGCGAGACGCCATGAGATCCAGTTCTGGTTTGCCCCAACGATGGACCAGTTGAGCAAACACCTCCGGATGGAGTTCCCACTCCCCCGGATGAAAAGTCTGACGACTTAGAAAATCCGCCTCCCAGTTCTCTACACCCGGGATATGGATCGCTGACAGGTGGCAAGAGTGAGACTCTGCCCAGCGAATTATCTTGGATACTTCTGATATCGCTAGGGAACTCCTGGTTCCCCCTTGACGGTTGATGTAAGCCACAGTCGTGATGTTGTCCGACTGAAATCTGATGAACCTCAGTGTTGCTAACTGAGGCCAAGCTAGAAGAGCATTGAATATTGCTCTTAACTCCAGAATATTTATTGGGAGGAGTTTCTCCTCCTGAGTCCATGAACCCTGAGCTTTCAGGGAGTTCCAGACTGCACCCCAACCTAGAAGGCTGGCATCTGTTGTTACAATTGTCCAATCTGGTCTGCGAAAGGTCATACCTTTGGACAGATGGACCCGAGATAACCACCAGAGAAGAGAATCTCTGGTTTCCTGATCCAGATTTAGTAGAGGGGACAAATCTGTGTAATCCCCATTCCACTGACTGAGCATGCATAATTGCAGCGGTCTGAGATGCAGGCGCGCAAATGGCACTATGTCCATCGCCGCTACCATTAAGCTGATTACTTCCATGCACTGAGCCACCGTGGGGCGCGGAATGAAGTGAAGAACACGGCAAGCATTTAGAAGTTTTGATAACCTGGACTCAGTCAGGTAAATTTTCATTTCTATAGAATCTTTTAGAGTCCCTAGGAAGGAAACCCTTGTGAGAGGAGATAGAGAACTCTTTTCTTCATTCACTTTCCACCCATGCGACCTCAGAGATGCCAGAACTATCTCTGTATGAGACTTGGCAGTTTGAAAGCTTGACGCCTGTATCAGGATGTCGTCTAGATAAGGAGCCACCGCTATGCCTCGCGGTCTTAGAATCGCCAGAAGTGAGCCCAGAACCTCTGTAAAAATTCTTGGGGCTGTAGCCAACCCGAATGGAAGAGCTACAAATTGGTAATGCCTGTCTAGTAAGGCAAACCTCAGGAACCGATGATGATTCTTGTGAATCGGAATGTGAAGGTAGGCATCCTTTAAGTCCACAGTGGTCATGTACTGACCCTCTTGGATCATGGGTAAAATGGTTCGAATAGTTTCCATCTTGAATGATGGAACTCTGAGGAATTTGTTTAAGATCTTTAGATCCAAAATTGGTCTGAAGGTTCCCTCTTTTTTGGGAACCACAAACAGATTTGAATAAAACCCCTGTCCTTGTTCCGTCCGCGGAACTGGATGGATCACTCCCATTACAAGGAGGTCTTGCACGCAGTGTAGGAATGCCTCTTTCTTTATCTGGTTTGCAGATAATCTTGAAAGGTGAAATCTCCCTTGTGGAGGAGAAACTTTGAAGTCCAGAAGATATCCCTGAGATATGATCTCCAACGCCCAGGGATCCTGAACATCTCTTGCCCACACCTGGGCGAAGAGAGAAAGTCTGCCCCCTACTAGATCCGTTGTCGGATAGGGGGCCGTTCCTTCATGCTGTCTTGGAGGCAGCAGCAGGTTTTCTGGCCTGCTTGCCCTTGTTCCAGGACTGGTTAGGTTTCCAGGCCTGCTTGGATTGAGCAAAAGTTCCCTCTTGTTTTGAAGCAGAGGAAGTTGATGCTGCACCTGCCTTGAAATTTCGAAAGGCACGAAAATTAGACTGTTTGGACCTTGATTTGGCCCTGTCCTGAGGAAGGGTATGACCCTTACCTCCAGTAATGTCAGCAATAATTTCTTTCAAACCAGGCCCGAATAAGGTCTGCCCCTTGAAAGGAATGTTGAGTAATTTAGACTTTGAAGTCACATCAGCTGACCAGGATTTAAGCCATAGCGCCCTACGCGCCTGGATGGCGAATCTGGAATTCTTAGCCGTTAGTTTAGTCAAATGAACAATGGCATCAGAAACAAATGAGTTAGCTAGCTTAAGTGTTCTAAGCTTGTCAATGACTTCAGTCAATGGAGCTGTATGGATGGCCTCTTCCAGGGCCTCAAACCAGAACGCCGCCACAGCAGTGACAGGCGCAATGCATGCAAGGGGCTGTAAAATAAAACCTTGTTGAATAAACATTTTCTTAAGGTAACCCTCTAATTTTTTATCCATTGGATCTGAAAAAGCACAACTGTCCTCAACCGGGATAGTGGTACGCTTTGCTAAAATAGAAACTGCTCCCTCCACCCTAGGGACTGTCTGCCATAAGTCCCGTGTAGTGGCATCTATTGGAAACATTTTTCTAAATATAGGAGGTGGGGAAAAAGGCACACCGGGTCTATCCCACTCCTTACTAATAATTTCTGTAAGCCTTTTAGGTATTGGAAAAACATCAGTACTCACCGGCACTGCATAGTATTTATCCAGTCTACACAATTTCTCTGGCACTGCAATTGTGTCACAGTCATTCAGAGCAGCTAATACCTCCCCAAGCAATACACGGAGGTTCTCAAGCTTAAATTTAAAATTAGAAATCTCTGAATCAGGTCTCCCTGAGTCAGAGATGTCACCCACAGACTGAAGCTCTCCGTCCTCAGGTTCTACATATTGTGACGCAGTATCAGACATGGCTCTTACAGCATCTACGCGCTCTGTATCTCGTCTAACCCCAGAGCTATCGCGCTTGCCTCTTAATTCAGGCAATCTGGCTAATACCTCTGACAGGGTATTATTCATGATTGCAGCCATGTCCTGCAAAGTAATCGCTATGGGCGTCCCTGATGTACTTGGCGCCATATTAGCGTGTGTCCCTTGAGCGGGAGGCGAAGGGTCCGACACATGGGGAGAGTTAGTCGGCATAACTTCCCCCTCGACAGAACCCTCTGGTGACAATTCTTTTATAGATAAAGACTGATCTTTACTGTTTAAGGTGAAATCAATACATTTAGTACACATTCTCCTATGGGGCTCCACCATGGCTTTTAAACATAATGAACAAGTAGTTTCCTCTGTGTCAGACATGTTTGTACAGACTAGCAATAAGACTAGCAAGCTTGGAAAACACTTTAAACCAAGTTAACAAGCAATATAAAAAACGTTACTGCGCCTTTAAGAAAAACAAATTTTGACAAAATTTGAAATAACAGTGAAAAAAGGCAGTTACACTAACGAAATTTTTACAGTGTATGTAACAAGTTAGCAAAGCATTGCACCCACTTGCAAATGGATGATTAACCCCTTAATACCAAAAACGGAATAATAAATGACAAAAACGTTTTTAAAACCAGTCACAACTGCCACAGCTCTACTGTGGCTGTTACCTGCCTCAAACACGACTTTTGAAGCCTTTTGAGCCCTTCAGAGATGTCCTGTATCATGCAGAGGGAAGTTGAATGTCTCTGTCTGTAATTTTTCTGCGCAAAAAAGTGCTAAAATAGGCCCCTCCCACTTATATTACAACAGTGGAAAGCCTCAGGAAACTGTTTCTAGGCAAAAATCAAGCCAGCCATGTGGAAAAAAATTAGGCCCCAATAAGTTTTATCACCAAACATATATAAAAACGATTAACATGCCAGCAAACGTTTTATATTACATTTTTTTAAGAGTATGTATCTCTGTTAATAAGCCTGATACCAGTCGCTATTAAATCACTGCATTTAGGCTTAACTTACATTAATCCGGTATCAGCAGCATTTTCTAGCAAATTCCATCCCTAGAAAAATGTTAACTGCACATACCTTATTGCAGGAAAACCTGCACGCCATTCCCCCTCAGAAGTTACCTCACTCCTCAGAATATGTGAGAACGGCAGTGGATCTTAGTTACTTCTGCTAAGATCATAGAAACCGCAGGCAGATTCTTCTTCTAAATACTGCCTGAGATAAAATAGTACGCTCCGGTACCATTTAAAAATAACAAACTTTTGATTGAAGAAAGTAACTAACTATAATACACCACTCTCCTCTTACTACCTCCATCTTTGTTGAGAGTTGCAAGAGAATGACTGGGTATGGCAGTGAGGGGAGGAGCTATATAGCAGCTCTGCTGTGGGTGATCCTCTTGCAACTTCCTGTTGGGAAGGAGAATATCCCACAAGTAATGGATGATCCGTGGACTGGATACACTTAACAAGAGAAAGAAGTTCCTATTTCACATTCGTTACTAATAATGTTCGCCATTTTGACGGGTACAGGAAAAGTCAGAGGGACCTTCCAGTCTTCATAAACCGTGACTAATTTAGCGATCTTAGGTTCTTCAGGTAGTTTAGCCTCTGGAACCACTAGCGTAGACAGAACCTCCTTTAGTAAAAAACGCAGATGCTCAATTTTAAATCTAAAGGAGGGTTCTGCCGCTGAAGGAGGTTTAGAAACTGCAGTTTCCGACTCAGAAAGTTCACCCTCTGAATCTACAGAGGTTAACTCATCCTCGGATAGCTGGGACATAGTAGCTAAACCCAACAAATATTTAGATAACTCTAGGTTAGACAGCTAACAGTGAAAATGCTCTCCTTAGGAGTGATGTCCGCAGCAGGATCGTAGGAAAATGAAAAAGACCGCACCTGGTCACGTGGTGCATAGGACAGGACTTTCCCTGCTATGAAAAAGGCGTTAAGCTATAATGAGCTGCGCAACACTCGAAAACGAAAGTGAAACCTGTTTGTACCAAGCCAAAAGCACACAGTCTATGAGCCCAAAAACTCTCACATTAAAGCAGTTATAAATAACCCCTAATTGTTCAAATAATCTCCCTGAAGGATATATTAACCATTGATCCTATCGAGGCATAAAGGAGCCACACTGTGACCCTGTACAGCAAAAGTGTATATATAAAACGGTCTTACCCTCCAGGATTCATGCTGTGGAACAGGCACAGCCTCTCAAGTGTGACTGTCTTTCAGCAACACTCTGACATGGACCTGAGTGTGTAACAGCAAGCAGTGAAGCTCGTCAGCACTGATTGTTTAGGAGTTGTTAGACGACAGTCTGGATGGGTTCGCAGAAAAAAACTTTCCCTGCATCTCAACCTTTCATCAATACTCTCACTGAGAGGTTGACATGATTACTTAAAAACTCCAGTCCTTTCTTGAAGGGAACATACCCATTACAGGACTATCCAAATCTTCTGACACTTCTCTTCCACCTCCTATAGTGACGAAAGGCAAAGACTGACTGGGGGATAGGGGAAGTGGGAGGGATATTTAAGCCTTTGGCTGGTGTCTTTGCCTCCTGCTGGTGGCCAGGTGTTGTATTTCCCAACAGTAAGGAATTAAGTCGTGGACTCTCCCTGGCTAATGAAGGAAAACCCCACAGATTTAACGTTATTTTTATTTATTATTTTGACCTTTAAATTAATTAATAATAATATTTATTGCATCATTTAAAACTTTAAAGAGTTTTTTTTTGTCATTTGCAATGCTAAAACCCCATTGAGTATTTGTTAAATAATTTATATGTGAGAAAACTTGATTTTATTATTGTTTGTTTTTTTGTAATTTATTTATGCCAGAGCTGAATATGCCCATCATTTTAGTGTATTAGATCTTGATGCTTAAAATCAGGATACATTTTTTTTTTCAATTCCTACCTCTTCATATTCTTCTATGTCACAATATATGTCTGTGTTTGGTACTTGACCAAGGATTCTGTACTGTGGACTAAAAACACATAATAAAGTTTGTTACTCAGGCATTATAACAAGGTAAAACTACATAGCTGACAAAATACATAAAGTAAAACAATAAAATATAGTTCAGGATATAAACTTAAATATGCATGTGTTATTGCTAGAACCACCATCAGCACTAAATAGGTAATATTAAAGTATTTATGCATCAGGCAAACAATACATCTAATAGTCAAACAATGGCTAAGTGCAAAGATTAAATTCAAAGCCCACATTATTTACAGTATCTATACCAAAGGAACAAAGCTCAGTTCAATTACTGTCAAATTATAATACCATTAACAAAGGCCATTCATTTAGTTAAAATAAATACATTCCATCAAATGTCAAACCCATGTTTGTGTGTATATAAATATATATATATATATATATATATATATATATATATATATATATACACAAACAAACACACACATAAATACATACCATCAAATGTCAAACCCATGTTTGTGTATATATAAATACATATATATATATATATACACAAACAAACACACACATAAATACATACCATCAAATGTCAAACCCATGTTTGTGTGTATATAAATACATATATATATATATGTATATATATATATATATATACACAAACAAACACACACATAAATACATACCACACAAATACATACACACACACACAACCATTCCAAGCTCCGATAAAAATAGAAGATAGACAACAAAATCTTCACTTATATAGCAATGGTCAGTCTGATTTTACCCAATAGATCAAATCGCTGTAACGTGTTACACAAAAAATAAGGAGAATAATGACACGATCTAACCTTTGTGTGCGGTAGATTACAGTTAGAATGGCAAATGCAATTGCAACAAGCAGACCGTAGTCTAATCCTAGGGAAACGGAAGCCAAGAAGGAGACCACCCAGATGGCCTAAGGAGTGGAACAAAAACATCTTTATTCTTAATGATATCAAATAAATAATGATAGTTAATAAAATAAAAGTATTGCGCCTACAATACATGGACAATATACTATATTTATAGTACAGATAGTATATGTAGCAAACAACATTTTCAGGCAAAGATGTCTCCAAGTAGCTTTCAATCTAATGTTGGTACCTGAGGCAAAGGGGGATAAAGTGACTTGCCCAAGGTCACACAGAGTGGGTGTTGAAACCAGGCTGCCTGGTTCTCAGTCCAGTACCTTAGCCGCTGAGCCACTCCTCCTCCCTATGAAAATCTGCATAAATAAATGTTAATTTATGTCAGATCTACATTACACAGAGGCAAAAATATTACTTCTGCTTAAATAAGGCAAACTTATGTCTGAATCAATATCCAAAATCATGTTTCATAGAATACACACAACATTAATATATACACATCTCTGCGTTTATTATGTGAAACTTATACAATTAACTATTTGGCTGCTGGGATGAATTGAAATGCAACGTGAAGAAGTACTGCACCCCTCTTCAGCAACAAAGAGGTTAAACAGCTTCCTGTATTTACCTAATAATTTATGAACCACCATCTCACACTATTTTGTTACAAAATATATAACGTATTAGCTCTGTATACTAGCAAATGTCATTATTTTATTGCAATTATTAAATTTAACTTTAATTTTCATTTCAAATTCAAATAAAAAACCAAAACAAAACCAGACAATTAGCGAAATACACATATTACAAGAAAACAGCAATATATATCATGCATTAAAAACATCTGAAAAGTCTCTATAATGAAATAAAACCGACGGTTATTTGGTGACTTACCAGCTCTAGTCTGCTAGTTCTCCATAAATGTGGAATATCTGCAAACTGCTTAAACATTCCTTTCAAATTCACCATCACTATGGCCGCTAATACCGTCTACAAACAAGAAGATCAATGTATCAACTTAAAGGGGCAGAAAACTCAGAATGTAATTGGCTATAAAATGTTAGGTTATGCAGAGTAAAGACACTTTGCAATGAACTTTCATTATTTATTTTCAAACAATTTTATACAACTTTCCAATGTACTTTTATTATCTAATTTGCTTCATTCTCTTGGTATTCTTTGTTGAAAAGTACACCTAGCTGGGTGGGCTCAGGAGCAGCAATGCACTACTGAGAGCTAGTTGCTGATTAGTGGCTGCACCTATATGCCTCTTGTTATTGGCTCTCAGTAGTGCACTGCTCCCCAACAAAGAATACCAAGAGAATAAAGTAAATGAGACAATATAAGTAAATTGGAAAGTTATTTAAAATGGTATGCTCTGTCTTAATCATGAAAGAACAATTTTGTGTTTCATGTCCCTTTAATCGTGTGCATTCGCTTTCTAGATTATGAAACCAACAGATTACAGATGTAGATAATGATTTAGGGGGATATTTATCAAAGGTCTGGCGGACCTGATCCGACAGTGCGGATCAGGTCTGCCAGACCTTACTGAATGCGGAAAGCAATACGCTCTCCGTATTCAGCATTGCACCAGCAGCTCTTGTGAGCTGCTGATGCAAAGCTGCCCCCTGCAGATTCGCGGCCAATCGGACGCCAGCTGGGAGGTGTCAATCAACCCGATCTTACTCGATCGGGTTGATGTTTGGCGACTGCTGCTGAGAAACACGGGTCTTCAAGCTCCATCCCTAGCTTGATAAATGGGCCCCATAGTGTTGCTTACAACTTCATGGTAACAATATTGAACTTCACGGGTATTAACGGTAGGATCATTTTGGGATTGCGATTACTAGAAAAATACAGACCTGACAACTCCGGACAAAGTTCAGAAATCATTATCATCCAAAAACAAGCCCAAGATTCGTACAACAAATTCTCACAAAATGCTTTTAAAGCAATTATTTTGCACGCAGATCCTTTCAGACTGAGCTCATTCACACAAATTGGAAACGTAAGAGATGAATGTAAGTTACCTGCGGTAATTGTTCAAAAAGGTATCCGATGACCAATATGACTAATAGCACCATAAATGAAGACAGCAATCCTGCGATCTAAAAGGTTCCGAAATAAGTTAAGAATTCAGCATACAGGTGAGAGAATGAATTAGAACAAATTACTTTCAGTAAATCTACAGGACACTGAAGGCCTCTATACAAGTGCACTTCTTAAAACTGAAATCAGAGTAGAATTCTACTCTATAGGGTAAATATATAATACATTGTGAGGTTTACTGCAATGTATGTTACAGCACAGTACCTTTAAGGGACACTGAACCCAATTTTTTTCTTTTGTGATTCAGATAGAGCATGCAATTTTAAGCAACTTTCTAATTTACTTCTATTATCAATTTTTCTTTGTTCTCTTGCTATCTTTATTTGAAATAAAAGCCATCTAAGCTTTTTTGGGTTAAGAACTCTGGCACTTTTTGATTGGTGGATGGATTTTTTCCACCAATCAGCAAGGACAACCCAGGTTGTTCACCAAAATGGGCCAACATCTAAACTTAGATTCTTGCATTTCAAATAAAGATACCAAGAGAATAAAGAAAATTTGATAATAGGAGTAAATTAGAAAGTTGCTTAAAAATGCATGCTCTATCTGAATCACAAAAGAAAAATTTTGGGTTCAGTGTCCCTTTAAGTCTGCATATGGAAGGCTATCCATTGACATCACTAGCTAAACATGTTGTTTACACCCTATTTGGTTCTTTATTCAGCCCTATGGCTGTTTGTAGCCTGAGGACGTATTTTTTTAATAATGTTAATGGGTGGTACAGCTAATCAGATGCCATACTATCCGCTTGTGTCCCTGTTTCCAGTGTCAGTTATGAGTATGCTCTACTCTTGTCAATAGGTCTGGCAAGACAGTGTCTTCTAGCAAAAAAAAACATAATTTATGCTTACCTGATAAATGTATTTCCTTTATGGTGGTGAGAGCCCACGATCCATTACTCCTGGGAATTGCCTTTCCTGACCACTAGGAGTAGGCAAAGATTCCCAAACCCCAAGAGCTCTATAAAACCCCTCTCACCTTAGCAGAAACTTGTCTGACACATAACCAAGCAAAAAATGCCAGAAAAGTAATTAAGAACCCCAAAAATAGGGGCCTGGAAAAATGATGTGCAAAAAAAAAAAAATAACCATCACCAACAAATACAACAGGGTGGGGTTTCATGGACTCTCACCACCATGAAAGAAATGAATTTAAGCATAAATTATTTTTTCTTTCATACAGGTGGTGAGAGTCCACAATCCATTACTCCTGGAAACTAATACCAAAGCTGTGAAGTCCACGAGTAATTAAAAGAGGACGGGATAGAAGAAAATGTTTTTTTCATTAAGAAACTAAATTCTCAAACCAAATAGGGGAGTTGGCTGACTCGTGGCGTCAGTACGCAACCTGGATAGGTGCAACGACAGTAGAGCGGTGTGTTAACCGCATCGTTTGCTCTGCCCGGACATCACTACATCCCAGCTGGGGTCCCTGTGGCAGAGAGTTCTCAGGCGGAAGGTAGTGGGAAGTTTAGCACTGCCAGGCGATACGGGAAAAGGAACCGCCAGATTTATCTCACGAGTAGCCCTGTAAAATTTTGGAAGATCTAGGATCTATTGCTTTCTACTTTAGGTCCGACCATCAAGTAGCCCAGTTGATTTGCCAAGAAGCTTGGCCGTTACATTGCCCTGTAACTCAACTAGAGGCCTTTCCATCCCCCACTACAGTATTTGAAAAGAACCTCTCATTTAGGGTGGCACTTTTTTCATAAGGCACAGCAGTTTTTGAGCTCAGAAGGTAAGCCCTTTTGTTTATTCGTATAAATGTGACTTAAGCTGGGAGATTTTATTCTCAATCCGCATTTATTGTATACAGGTATACCTCACTTTACAGCGCTTCACTTTACAGCGCTTCGCTAATACAGCGCTTTGTGGAGCTGAAGTTCAACCTCCAAGGATTTTGAAACAGTGCCGTAATCATCTTGAGATTGCGAGAAAAGTGACTGGCACCATTTTGTTATGTTAAGTTTGCTCTGTTTACAGCATTACAGTGCAATCTGTGTCTCTGCTATAGTCTGGCAAATTTTACTACAGTAATTGTCACTATTTTACAGGTACGGTATTTATTGAATACTAATGTAATACTGTGCTGTGCTAGTGTTAAACTAAACATAGCACGATTGCACCCATAATATAAGTTAGTTCAAACATGTTTTCAAGTTTTTAATCACTGAAAAGAAAGTTAAAACTGCCTTGTTTCACTTTAAGGCGGTTTTCACTTTACAGCGGGGCTCCGGTCCCTAACCCGCTGTATGAGCGGGGTATACCTGTATTCTAAATCTGCTGGATGGATTTGATTGACTTTCCTACATGTTAACTTTGCCTATCAATACAAAGCACACATAAAATTTGACTTGGCGGCTTTTTACTTTTCTGGATAAATCTCACTCAGGCGTTCAGACAGGGTATATAAGTCCTGTAAGTGTGATCTATTTGTGTTAATACTATGTTTGAAGGAGCACAGATTAATCCGCTAAGAGGTCTTGAATGATTGAAATAGGCTATTTACACACCCTACTAAGCTGATCATTGTTTTGTTTTTTTATATTCAAAGTAACTTGGCTCTCAATCATGATAGGTTTCTAACTATTTCTAACATGTGTACCTGGGGAGTTTTTTTGACTGGCAAAGATCTTGTCAATATTTAATCTCCTAGCCTTATGTTTTGGCCATGCAATCTTTTCAGCTCTATTATTAACTTTTTAGGAATATAAAATGGTTAAATCTCAATCACATAAAGAACTGTTCATTTTTGGGCTTACCTTCCCCCTGCCTTCCCACAAACGTGAGAAAGGAGAAAACAAAGAAGGAAAGGATTGAGAGCTGTATGGATACATTTTCTCTCCAAGCAAAAATGTCTCCTAAACTTAAAGGGCCACTGTAAGTAAATATTTTCTATGCCTGTTACTAACTACCTCAAATACGCTTTTTATCAATAGCATTTCATTAACATATCTCTACCGTATATCAGAAATCTTGTCTGCAAATTTAATTGTTTTCCAAACCCACTCCGTGGGTATCCTTTGCTCTGTACCAATCCGTTTACAATACCTAGGTTTCAAAATGGCGCTTTAAACACAAAGTTATTGCTTTAAGTATTTTGAACACACAGTGCTGAAAATAGTGGGCAGGATAACGTGACATCATCGGCGAATAAAAGATATAACTTTTAGAACGTTATGAAACTTCGTTTTGGAGAAAATATAGGTCAGTAGGTTTTAATTAATGTTTATTAACTTTAATGTTAGTTGTTTAGCTTAAAAATTATAACAGAAAGTAATCCTTTAAAACTTCTGACAAAAAAGTAACTAAGGCTATGAACTCCCCAAATAAATCAATAGCAGATGAGAAACCATCTGACCCCCTTGATGCAAGTGATATAGCTGAACAGGTATCAGTACTGATCATTTTGAAAATGAAAAGAGATTGGACATAATAAATGGTCAAATTAAAGTCCAAACTGACAGAATAACAGACTTGGAACAAAGGATCTCCAACTGGCATGATGGAATCGAAAATTGAATTTCTATTAAAACAAAATACAATTCTGTCCAATAAAATGGAGGACATGGAAAACAGAGCCAAACGTAACAATCTGCGCCTAATTGGAGTACCAGAAACTATTAAGTTTTAGGAGTTAAAGAGCTTTAAAGAGCTATTAGGAATCCAAAATGATAAACAGCTTTTCATAGAGGAAAGAATTCATAGATTAGGGAGCGAACCGGATCCCCCTTTGAAGGAATCTAGAAAACCACGTCCAGAAATTGCCAAATTTCTGCATTTTCAGGGCAAGGCTGAGCTTTTGAAAGCATTTAGGAAACAGCAAAGTCTTTACTTTAATGGAACCAAGATCCTTCTTTTCCAAGATTTTTCAGTGGAAACTTCCTTTAAAAGGAAACAGTTTTCAACACTATGTTCCCGTCTTGTTTTCAGAAAATAGATTCTTCTCTCTTTTATATCCAGCTAAGCTGAGGATTAAATCTGGATTGAATTTTTTTTATTTTTGATACTCCACAAGCAGCCCAAACTTATCTAGATAATGAAATTATCAAACCAAATACATTTTTTTTAACATGCACTTAAAATAGCCAATAGACAAAAATATTAAAGGGATACTAAACCCAATTTGTTTCTTTCACGATTCAGATAGAGCATACAATTTTAAGCAACTTTCTAATTTACTCCTATTATCAAATATTCTTCGTTCTCTTGCTATCTTTATTTGAAAAAGAAGGTATCTAAGCTAAGGAGATAGCCAATTTTTGGTTCAGACCTGGACAGCACTTGTTTATTGGTGCTATCCAATCAGCAAGGACAACCCAGGTTGTTAACCAAAAATGATCCGCCTTCTAAACTTACATTCTTGCTTTTCAAATAAAGATAGCATTATTAAAAATAATAATAGGAGTAAATTAGAAAGTTGCTTAAAATTGCATTCTCTATCTGAATCATGAAATAAAAAAATTGGGTTCAGTGTCCCTTTAAGCTGATACCACTGCCTGAAGGACTTTCCTACTAAAGCCTGCCTCAGAAGAAGCAAAAACATCAACATGGTAGAATTAAGTAAAAGTATGCAAAGAAGACCAATTAGCTACAAATTTGATCAACAGAGGCCTCATTCTTGTAAGCCCAGGAAGTAGCCACAGACCTGTTAGAATGGGCTGTAATCAGTTTAGGTGGAAACTGGCCTACCTACAACTAAGCGTTATGCTTTATTAATCAATTCTTCGACCAGGAGGGCAAATAAATAGCAGAGGATTTCTGCCCTTGTCTGGAACCTGAAAAAAAGAACAAACAAACTAGAAGTTTGTCTAAAATCCTTAGTAGAAACATAATTTATGTAAGAACTTACCTGATAAATTCATTTCTTTCATATTAACAAGAGTCCATGAGCTAGTGACGTATGGGATATACATTCCTTCCAGGAGGGGCAAAGTTTCCCAAACCTTAAAATGCCTATAAATACACCCCTCACCACACCCACAAATCAGTTTAACGAATAGCCAAGAAGTGGGGTGATAAGAAAAAAGTGCGAAGCATATAAAATAAGGAATTGGAATAATTGTGCTTTATACAAAAAATCATAACCACCACAAAAAAGGGTGGGCCTCATGGACTCTTGTTAATATGAAAGAAATGAATTTATCAGGTAAGTTCTTACATAAATTATGTTTTCTTTCATGTAATTAACAAGAGTCCATGAGCTAGTGACGTATGGGATAATGAATACCCAAGATGTGGATCTTTCCACACAAGAGTCACTAGAGAGGGAGGGATAAAATAAAGACAGCCAATTCCTGCTGAAAATAATCCACACCCAAAATAAAGTTTAATGAAAAACATAAGCAGAAGATTCAAACCGAAACCACTGCCTGAAGTACCTTTCTACCAAAAACTGCTTCAGAAGAAGAGAATACATCAAAATGGTAGAATTTAGTAAAAGTATGCAAAGAGGACCAAGTCGCTGCTTTGCAAATCTGATCAACTGAAGCTTCATTCCTAAACGCCCAGGAAGTAGAAACTGACCTAGTAGAATGAGCTGTAATCCTCTGAGGCTATTATCAAATATTCTTCGTTCTCTTGCTATCTTTATTTGAAAAAGAAGGTATCTAAGCTAAGGAGATAGCCAATTTTTGGTTCAGACCTGGACAGCACTTGTTTATTGGTGCTATCCAATCAGCAAGGACAACCCAGGTTGTTAACCAAAAATGATCCGCCTTCTAAACTTACATTCTTGCTTTTCAAATAAAGATAGCATTATTAAAAATAATAATAGGAGTAAATTAGAAAGTTGCTTAAAATTGCATTCTCTATCTGAATCATGAAATAAAAAAATTGGGTTCAGTGTCCCTTTAAGCTGATACCACTGCCTGAAGGACTTTCCTACTAAAGCCTGCCTCAGAAGAAGCAAAAACATCAACATGGTAGAATTAAGTAAAAGTATGCAAAGAAGACCAATTAGCTACAAATTTGATCAACAGAGGCCTCATTCTTGTAAGCCCAGGAAGTAGCCACAGACCTGTTAGAATGGGCTGTAATCAGTTTAGGTGGAAACTGGCCTACCTACAACTAAGCGTTATGCTTTATTAATCAATTCTTCGACCAGGAGGGCAAATAAATAGCAGAGGATTTCTGCCCTTGTCTGGAACCTGAAAAAAAGAACAAACAAACTAGAAGTTTGTCTAAAATCCTTAGTAGAAACATAATTTATGTAAGAACTTACCTGATAAATTCATTTCTTTCATATTAACAAGAGTCCATGAGCTAGTGACGTATGGGATATACATTCCTTCCAGGAGGGGCAAAGTTTCCCAAACCTTAAAATGCCTATAAATACACCCCTCACCACACCCACAAATCAGTTTAACGAATAGCCAAGAAGTGGGGTGATAAGAAAAAAGTGCGAAGCATATAAAATAAGGAATTGGAATAATTGTGCTTTATACAAAAAATCATAACCACCACAAAAAAGGGTGGGCCTCATGGACTCTTGTTAATATGAAAGAAATGAATTTATCAGGTAAGTTCTTACATAAATTATGTTTTCTTTCATGTAATTAACAAGAGTCCATGAGCTAGTGACGTATGGGATAATGAATACCCAAGATGTGGATCTTTCCACACAAGAGTCACTAGAGAGGGAGGGATAAAATAAAGACAGCCAATTCCTGCTGAAAATAATCCACACCCAAAATAAAGTTTAATGAAAAACATAAGCAGAAGATTCAAACCGAAACCACTGCCTGAAGTACCTTTCTACCAAAAACTGCTTCAGAAGAAGAGAATACATCAAAATGGTAGAATTTAGTAAAAGTATGCAAAGAGGACCAAGTCGCTGCTTTGCAAATCTGATCAACTGAAGCTTCATTCCTAAACGCCCAGGAAGTAGAAACTGACCTAGTAGAATGAGCTGTAATCCTCTGAGGCGGAGTCTTACCCGAATTAACATAGGCAAGATGAATTAAAGATTTCAACCAGGATGCCAAAGAAATGGCAGAAGCTTTCTGGCCTTTTCTAGAACCAGAAAAGATGACAAATAGACTAGAAGTCTTTCGGAAAGATTTAGTAGCTTCAACATAATATTTCAAAGCTCTAACAACATCCAAAGAATGTAACGATTTCTCCTTAGAATTCTTAGGATTAGGACATAATGAAGGAACCACGATTTCTCTACTAATGTTGTTGGAATTCACAACCTTAGGTAAAAATTCAAAAGAAGTTCGCAACACCGCCTTATCCTGATGAAAAATCAGAAAAGGAGACTCACAAGAAAGAGCAGATAATTCAGAAACTCTTCTGGCAGAAGAGATGGCCAAAAGGAACAAAACTTTCCAAGAAAGCAATTTAATGTCCAATGAATGCATAGGTTCAAACGGAGGAGCTTGAAGAGCTCCCAGAACCAAATTCAAACTCCATGGAGGAGAAATTGACTTAATGACAGGTTTTATACGAACCAAAGCTTGTACAAAACAATGAATATCAGGAAGAATAGCAATCTTTCTGTGAAAAAGAACAGAAAGAGCAGAGATTTGTCCTGTCAAGGAACTTGCGGACAAACCCTTATCTAAACCATCCTGAAGAAATTGTAATATTCTCGGAATTCTAAAAGAATACCAAGAAAAATGATGAGTAAGACACCAAGAAATATAAGTCTTCCAGACTCTATAATATATCTCTCTAGATACAGATTTACGAGCCTGTAACATAGTATCAATCACAGAGTCAGAGAAACCTCTTCGACTAAGAATCAAGCGTTCAATCTCCATACCTTTAAGTTTAAGTATTTCAGATCCGGATGGAAAAAAGGACCTTGCGACAGAAGGTCTGGTCTTAACGGAAGAGTCCATGGTTGGCAAGATGCCATCCGGAAAAGATCCGCATACCAAAACCTGTGAGGCCATGCCGGAGCTATTAGCAGAACAAACGAGCATTCCCTCAGAATCTTGGAGATTACTCTTGGAAGAAGAACTAGAGGCGGAAAGATATAGGCAGGATGATACTTCCAAGGAAGTGATAATGCATCCACTGCCTCCGCCTGAGGATCCCGGGATCTGGACAGATACCTGGGAAGTTTCTTGTTTAGATGAGAGGCCATCAGATCTATCTCTGGAAGCCCCCACATTTGAACAATCTGAAGAAATACCTCTGGGTGAAGAGACCATTCGCCCGGATGCAACGTTTGGCGACTGAGATAATCCGCTTCCCAATTGTCTACACCTGGGATATGAACCGCAGAGATTAGACAGGAGCTGGATTCCGCCCAAACCAAAATTCGAGATACTTCTTTCATAGCCAGAGGACTGTGAGTCCCTCCTTGATGATTGATGTATGCCACAGTTGTGACATTGTCTGTCTGAAAACAAATGAACGATTCTCTCTTCAGAAGAGGCCAAAACTGAAGAGCTCTGAAAATTGCACGGAGTTCCAAAATATTGATCGGTAATCTCACCTCCTGAGATTCCCAAACTCCCTGTGCCGTCAGAGATCCCCACACAGCTCCCCAACCTGTGAGACTTGCATCTGTTGAAATTACAGTCCAGGTCGGAAGAACAAAAGAAGCCCCCTGAATTAAACGATGGTGATCTGTCCACCACGTTAGAGAGTGTCGAACAATCGGTTTTAAAGATATTAATTGAGATATCTTCGTGTAATCCCTGCACCATTGGTTCAGCATACAGAGCTGAAGAGGTCGCATGTGAAAACGAGCAAAGGGGATCGCGTCCGATGCAGCAGTCATAAGACCTAGAATTTCCATGCATAAGGCTACCGAAGGGAATGATTGTGACTGAAGGTTTCGACAAGCTGTAATCAATTTTAGACGTCTCTTGTCTGTTAAAGACAGAGTCATGGACACTGAATCTATCTGGAAACCCAGAAAGGTTACCCTTGTTTGAGGAATCAAAAAACTTTTTGGTAAATTGATCCTCCAACCATGATCTTGAAGAAACAACACAAGTCGATTCGTATGAGACTCTGCTAAATGTAAAGACTGAGCAAGTACCAAGATATCGTCCAAATAAGGAAATACCACAATACCCTGTTCTCTGATTACAGACAGAAGGGCACCGAGAATCTTTGTGAAAATTCTTGGAGCTGTAGCAAGGCCAAACGGTAGAGCCACAAATTGGTAATGCTTGTCTAGAAAAGAGAATCTCAGGAACTGAAAATGATCTGGATGAATCGGAATATGCAGATATGCATCCTGTAAATCTATTGTGGACATATAATTCCCTTGCTGAACAAAAGGCAATATAGTCCTTACAGTTACCATCTTGAACGTTGGTATCCTTACATAACGATTCAATAATTTTAGATCCAGAACTGGTCTGAAGGAATTCTCCTTCTTTGGTACAATGAAGAGATTTGAATAAAACCCCATCCCCTGTTCCGGAACTGGAACTGGCATAATTACTCCAGCCAACTCTAGATCTGAAACACAATTCAGAAATGCTTGAGCTTTCACTGGATTTACTGGGACACGGGAAAGAAAAAATCTCTTTGCAGGAGGTCTCATCTTGAAACCAATTCTGTACCCTTCTGAAACAATGCTCTGAATCCAAAGATTGTGAACAGAACTGATCCAAATTGAAAAAACGTAACCTGCCCCCTACCAGCTGAACTGGAATGAGGGCCGTACCTTCATGTGAACTTAGAAGCAGGCTTTGCCTTTCTAGCAGGCTTGGATTTATTCCAGACTGGAGATGGTTTCCAAACTGAAACTGCTCCTGAGGACGAAGGATCAGGCTTTTGTTCTTTGTTGAAACGAAAGGAACGAAAACGATTGTTAGCCCTGTTTTTACCTCTAGATTTTTTATCCTGTGGTAAAAAAGTTCCTTTCCCACCAGTAACAGTTGAAATAATAGAATCCAACTGAGAACCAAATAATTTGTTTCCCTGGAAAGAAATGGAAAGTAGAGTTGATTTAGAAGCCATATCAGCATTCCAAGTCTTAAGCCATAAAGCTCTTCTGGCTAAGATAGCTAGAGACATAAACCTAACATCAACTCTAATAATATCAAAAATGGCATCACAGATAAAATTATTAGCATGCTGAAGAAGAATAATAATATCATGAGAATCACGATTTGCTACTTGTTGCGCTAGGGTTTCCAACCAAAAAGTTGAAGCTGCAGCAACATCAGCCAATGATATAGCAGGTCTAAGAAGATTACCTGAACACAGATAAGCTTTTCTTAGAAAGGATTCAATTTTTCTATCTAAAGGATCCTTAAACGAGGTACCATCTGACGTAGGAATGGTAGTACGTTTAGCAAGGGTAGAAATAGCCCCATCAACTTTAGGGATTTTATCCCAAAATTCTAACCTGTCAGGCGGAACAGGATATAATTGCTTAAAACGTTTAGAAGGAGTAAATGAATTACCCAATTTATCCCATTCTTTGGAAATCACTGCAGAAAAAGCATTAGGAACAGGAAAAACTTCTGGAATAACCGCAGGAGCTTTAAAAACCTTATCCAAACGTATAGAATTAGTATCAAGAGGACTAGAATCCTCTATTTCTAAAGCAATTAGTACTTCTTTAAGTAAAGAGCGAATAAATTCCATCTTAAATAAATATGAAGATTTATCAGCATCAATCTCTGAGATAGAATCCTCTGAACCAGAAGAGTCCAAAGAATCAGAATGATGGTGTTCATTTAAAAATTCATCTGTAGAGAGAGAAGATTTAAAAGACTTTTTACGTTTACTAGAAGGAGAAATAACAGACAAAGCCTTCTTTATGGATTCAGAAACAAAATCTCTTATGTCATCAGGAACATTCTGCACCTTAGATGTTGAGGGAACTGCAACAGGCAATGGTACATTACTAAAGGAAATATTATCTGCTTTAACAAGTTTGTCATGACAATTATTACAAACAACAGCTGGAGGAATAGCTACCAAAAATTTACAGCAGATACACTTAGCTTTGGTAGATCCAGCAGGCAGTGATTTTCCTGTAGTATCTTCTGGCTCAGATGCAACGTGAGACATCTTGCAATATGTAAGAGAAAAAACAACATATAAAGCAAAATAGATCAAATTCCTTATAAGACAGTTTCAGGAATGGGAAAGAATGCCAAATATCAAGCTTCTAGCAACCAGAAACAAATGAAAAATGAGACTGAAATAATGTGGAGACAAAAGCGACGCCCATATTTTTTAGCGCCAAATAAGACGCCCACATTATTTGGCGCCTAAATGCTTTTGGCGCCAAAAATGACGCCACATCCGGAACGCCGACATTTTTGGCGCAAAATAACGTCAAAAAAATGACGTAACTTCCGGCGACACGTATGACGCCGGAAACGGAAAAGAATTTTTGCGCCAAAAAAGTCCGCGCCAAGAATGACGCAATAAAATGAAGCATTTTCAGCCCCCGCGAGCCTAACAGCCCACAGGGAAAAAAGTCAAATTTTTGAGGTAAGAAAAATATGATAATTCAATGCATAATCCCAAATATGAAACTGACTGTCTGAAAATAAGGAAAGTTGAACATTCTGAGTCAAGGCAAATAAATGTTTGAATACATATATTTAGAACTTTATAAATAAAGTGCCCAACCATAGCTTAGAGTGTCACAGAAAATAAGACTTACTTACCCCAGGACACTCATCTACATGTTTGTAGAAAGCCAAACCAGTACTGAAACGAGAATCAGTAGAGGTAATGGTAAATATAAGAGCATATCGTCGATCTGAAAAGGGAGGTAAGAGATGAATCTCTACGACCGATAACAGAGAACCTTATGAAATAGACCCCGTAGAAGGAGATCACTGCATTCAATAGGCAATACTCTCTTCACATCCCTCTGACATTCACTGCACGCTGAGAGGAAAACCGGGCTCCAACTTGCTGCGGAGCGCATATCAACGTAGAATCTAGCACAAACTTACTTCACCACCTCCCTTGGAGGCAAAGTTTGTAAAACTGATTTGTGGGTGTGGTGAGGGGTGTATTTATAGGCATTTTAAGGTTTGGGAAACTTTGCCCCTCCTGGAAGGAATGTATATCCCATACGTCACTAGCTCATGGACTCTTGTTAATTACATGAAAGAAATCAACATAATACTCAAGGCGATAACAACATCCAAATTCTCTGGATTAGCACATAAAGAAGGGACAACAATCTCCTGACTAATGTTATCTATAGATACCATCTTAGGCAAAAAGTCAAACTTAGTTCTTAAAACAGTCTTATCCTGACTGAAAATCAGGGATAGGCACAGACAAAGGCTGTGGCGGACATTTTCCAAAGTACAGACCTTAGTGAAGGACACCAAGGTACATTTGACATTAAAAACATTATTTTATAATGCTTGGTGTTATTATACTGATGCAGATACCACTGATCCTATAACCAGCCCTCCTCTGGCTATAGCAATAAGCCAGTGTCACTACTGTGTCATTATATAGTGCTGGGTGTTATTATACTGATGCAGATACCACTGACCCTATAAACAGTCCTTGTCTGGCTATACGCATGTGCCAGTGTCACTACTGTGTCATTATATAGTGCTTGGTGTTATTATACTGATGCAGATACCACTGATCCTATAACCAGCCCTTGTCTGGCTATACACATGTGCCAGTGTCACTACTGTGTCATTATATAGTGCTGGGTGTTATTATACTGATGCAGATACCACTGACCCTATAAACAGTCCTTGTCTGGCTATACGCATGTGCCAGTGTCACTACTGTGTCATTATATAGTGCTGGGTGTTTTTATACTGATGAAGATACCACTGACCCTATAACCAGCCCTTGTCTGGCTATACCCATGTGCCAGTGTCACTACTGTGTCTTTGTATAGAGCTGGGTGTTATTATACTGATGCAGATACCACTGACCCCATAACCAGCCCTTGTCTGGCTATACCCATGTGCCAGTGTCACTACTGTGTCTTTGTATAGAGCTGGGTGTTATTATACTGATGCAGATACCACTGACCCCATAACCAGCCCTTGTCTGGCTATACGCATGTGCCAGTGTCACTACTGTGTCATTATATAGAGCTGGGTGTTATTATACTGATGCAGATACCAATGACCCTATAACCAGCCCTTGTCTGGCTATACGCATGTGCCAGTGTCACTACTGTGTCTTTTTATAGAGCTGGGTGTTATTATACAGATGCAGATACCAATGACCCTATAACCAGCCCTTGTCTGGCTATACGCATGTGCCAGTGTCACTACTGTGTCATTATATAGAGCTGGGTGTTATTATACTGATGCAGATACCAATGACCCTATAACCAGCCCTTGTCTGGCTATACGCATGTGCCAGTGTCACTACTGTGTCTTTTTATAGAGCTGGGTGTTATTATACAGATGCAGATACACATCCAGTATTTCACTCAGGCTTTATTTATTCTATAACTTATCACCCAATATCGCTAGCAGTCTCTTGACAAGCCACTAACTTTATTCACACTACATATTTTTTTTTTATTCCTATTATTTAATCGGAAAGAAAAGATGTATATACTAAGGTTGTGGCAGACACTGCAAGGGTTAGTCACGGACACCTTGCCTATCCCTGCTGAAAATAAGTAAGGAGGATCACAAGAAAGAACAGATAATTAATATACTTCACTAGCAGAAGAGATAGCCAAAAGGAACAAAACTTTCCAAGAAAGAAGCTTAATATCCACTTTATGCATAGGCTCAAATGGAGGAGCCTGCAAAACCTTCAACACCAAGTTAAGATTCCAGGGAGGAGAAATTTGCTTGATCACAGGATTAATTTGAGCCAAAGCCTGCACAAAAGCACGAATGTCAGGAAGATTAGCAATCTTCCTACAAAACAAAACTGAAAGAGCAGAAATATTTTTTTAAGACCTGCCAGATAGGTCTTTATCCAAACCATCCTGTAAGAATTGCAAAATTCTAGGGATTGTAAAAGAATAACAGGAAAAACCTTGATCATACACCAAGAAATAAAAGCCTTCCAGACCTTATGATACATTTTCCGTGTCACAGGCTTACAAGCCCTGATCAAAGTCTCAATCAGAGAAACCTCCATGCTTAAAGGGAACTTTCATAATTCAGATAGAGCATTGCATTTTAAACAACTTTCCAATTTACTTCCATTAACAAAATGTGCACAGTCTTTTTATATTAAGATTTTTTTTGAGTCATCAGCTCCTACTGAGCATGTGCAAGAATTCATAGAATATACGTATATGCATTTGTGATTGGCTGATGCCTGTCACATGATACAGGAGGAGTGGAAATAGACATAACTTTGAAATTTATCAGAAAACAATCTACTACTCATTTGAAGTTCAGACTAAGTGCTATTGCATTGTTTTTTTATCATGTATTTGTTGATTATGCAAATCTACTGTATTTACTGGTCCTTTAAGAACTAATTGTTCAATCTCCAAGCTTAGAGATTTGAGATCCAGGTGGAAAAACGACCCTTGAGATAGAAGGTCTGGTTGTAGAGGAAGAGGTCAAGGAGGGCAACTGGACATCTGAACCAGATCTGCATACCAAAGAGAGGCCAATCTGGGGCAATTAGGATTACTGGTGAATTCTCTAGCCTTATCTTGAAAATCACAAACATATATATACTCACAAAACCTGCAACACTTGATTGTGCTGATTCACACAGTCTGAGAACTTTCAGTGTCCCAGCTCACTAACTCCAGGTAGGGGTAATCACCCACAGCGGATGCCGGTTCATTAGATCACCACAGACCTCCTGTAGTCAGGAAGAGACAGTCTACAGTAATTTGTCCTTTGAAGCTAGCAAGCAAAATCTTTGGTAAGTAGTTAATTTACACTATGTATGTATAAACAAAACACTGTAATTCCTGCAACCCTTAAATACACAATTCTTGTCTGGAAAAGTGATATCTCAGATGCCGGCATATGGGAGGCTAAGAGCCATATGAAATGACTTGTATTTAAGTTCATATAGTTAAAATACTCAGATTGTATTAAATATATATATATATATATATATAGGTCTGGAAAATATACATTTATGCCTGATATACCATAATGAATAAATGTATGCTATATTAAATAAATGGCTGCATTGGTGAATTTAAAATGTTTGACAGTATTTTAAAATAAAACAACATTTGCTTTATTCCAGAATCTGATTCCAATGAGGTTTGGAAATGAATACATCTTCAATAAGTTGTCCAATGAATTATATCATATCTGTGTTTTCGTGCATTCAAAATAACATTATCAAGAGATGTACTAAATATGGAGTATAATTATATTAATAAGAAATGAGAATCCAATAAATATATCTATATAATTAGTTACTACAGAGCTCACATCCAATTACATATATGATATAAGATGGTGACTGGGAAATGCAATATATACCAGTATATTAAATTAACTGATATATCAATTAATATAATACTGAAAGTATTAAATAAAATCCTTTTAAGTCCCCTCATAAAAATGTGACTTTTAGAATACATCTCTTAAAATATTAAGTAGAATTGTATTGAGACACACACTGAATATATGTGTTTTATATGTAAGCAGATATGCAATTAGAAATATGTCTAATACTAAATCAATATACTAATGATTGGTATTAAAACACACATGCTCAGGAAAACTAAATAATACCATATCGAGTTGACCAAATAGTTTATTGATCTATAAAATATCTATAAAATATCAGTGTATTAAATATATATTTGATTTTATTTATTTATATATATATATATATATATATATATATATATATATATATATATATATATATATATATCCCTGTGATTGAGAAACATTCCCATTCCTGTTGTTCCTCCGATGGGCTAAAACCAGTACTACAGCCAAAAGGTTTGGCTGTTAGGAGTGGCATTCCCAGTAACCTATGAGACGTGAGCTCCGGCTCAAAGGGCGTAACCAGATCCTATTGGAATGATTAGAGAATGAAGGAGTGGCTTATGACTAATATAGGCTTTCACTCTATGCAAGAGGGGGCAGTCTCACTTTGTAAGAGAGAGATACACACATTTTGGGCCTATACTTTCTCTGACTCCTGGCTGGAACACTCTCTGTGGACAAGAGAGATACTCTGTGACCTGTACCCTTGTGACCACTAGAATATCTGGAAGCTGAAATTCTCAATTTGGTTATCTGGTAATGTATGTGCATTTCATTTCTTTTATATATTAAATAGGCCTTAGCAAAGAAAGCCATTATAGCATAGTATAGCTGCAGCTGTAAATTAAAAGGTATCTTATTCTTATATTTAATATTAATTAGACCAGGGTAGTAAGTGTACTAGTGTTACATATTATTATTAAGAAAGGATTTATGTATTTTAATGTCATAAGTTATTTGTAGTTTTGTGATATATTTTAGAATTTGTTTCATTGTGGCTAATTAAGAAGTTATCTCATGCTAGATTAATTGGTATATGTTGAATTGGCATTATTGTGTAACAATCTCTGGGTTTAAGTGAAGTATATTAGATTATATTGGGTTAAAAATATTTTCTGGAAATTCCATTAGATTTATTGAGATTTGGTAAGATTTGTGTTGAAAGATTTGGTTATATTGTTAACTAAGCATTGTTAAGTAAGTAGTCCATATTTGGTATTGGAGTAAGTGTTGCTTGCTAATTACAAATTCACTTGTAAGTTTAATGGTGATATCTGATGTTGAATTCATTTCAAGTTAAGGTTAATTTATAGAAATATTTCTTCCATTTATAGGACAATAGACAATATCTATTGAATAGTAATTAATCTAAATCTCTCTATGGCCTGCTTAATATTTTAAAGTTGTGTTGATCAATTGATAGATATAAATGGTCATAGGTGATGTTCAGTTGCTACATAAATATAATCAAAGTGTATATAAAGATTAACTGATCAGAATTCAGGAATTAATTTAATTTGAGATTAAATATTAATGTTTATAATAATTTTATTGTCATACATTTCTAGAGATCTCAATATCATTCTGGAATACACAATAGAGATTATATAACGTTTCAATGGAGTGTATTGACAAATTTCACTATATTAATTGGAGATATTGCTGACGATAGTTTTATGATCGATTATTAATATTAATAATTCCATTAATCAAAAATATTGTTATGTATAAATATATAACACGTTTGAGGTTACTGCTTAGATAGAATTAAATAATATTGTAACAAAGGATACATAACAATTCAGACGTTCAATAGTTCATGTGTTAGGGAATTTAGTAAATTGATACATTTAACGAAAGCATTAGAAATACTATTATAAATATATCAATTGAATTTTTTTTTATTTGAATATTGCATAACTCGAATCGAATTATTAGAAAAATTAGAATCAAATATTACATTTAAAGAAAGCATTAGAAATACAATTACATAAAACGAATGTTAGAATGTTGTACAAACATTCGAAAGGAACGAACATGTTAAAATTAGTTTCATTTTTCGAATGTTGCAAAACGTTAGCCCATCCCTGCTGTGCATAGGAACTATTTGGACATTAGTTCTTAATTTGTGACTCTTACCTTTGTGAATTAGAATATTTTTATATATTTTATTGTTATTCAGTGCGCCCCCTAATACCTAGGGTGTTGTTTTTTTATAATAAAAAAACAGGAGAAAGCCAAACCAGTACTAAAACATATCAGCAGAGGTTATAGAATAGGAGTAAATTGTAGATCCATAAGAGGAGGCAAAGACAAGTCCATGCGACCACTATGGAAGGTTTGTGACAAAATTTCCCATGAGGTGAACAAAAGAGCCACTAACCATACCCCATATACATCCCTCTGACAAACACTGTACTCTGAGGGGAAAATAGGCCTGAAAGCCCCTCTCTCTGAAAAATCATATGCACATCTTCATTCTTTACCTTTCTCCTAAGGCAAAGACAAGACTAGTTTCTGGTAATGTGGGAGTTTGAGAATCTTTGCCTCCTCCTAGTAATCATGAAAGGTAATTCTCATGAGCAATGGATCATGGACTCTCACCACCTGTATGAAAGAAAACATAATTTATGTAAGAACTTACCTGATAAATTCATTTCTTTCATATTAGCAAGAGTCCATGAGCTAGTGCCATATGGGATATACATTCCTACCAGGAGGGGCAAAGTTTCCCAAACCTCAAAATGCCTATAAATACACCCCTCACCACACCCACAAATCAGTTTAACGCATAGCCAAGAAGTGGGGTGATAAGACAAAAGTGCGAAAGCATAAAAAATAAGGAATTGGAATAATTGTGCTTTATACAAAAAAATCATAACCACCACAAAAAGGGTGGGCCTCATGGACTCTTGCTAATATGAAAGAAATGAATTTATCAGGTAAGTTCTTACATAAATTATGTTTTCTTTCATGTAATTAGCAAGAGTCCATGAGCTAGTGACGTATGGGTTAATGACTACCCAAGATGTGGATCTTCCACGCAAGAGTCACTAGAGAGGGAGGGATAACATAAAGACAGCCAATTCCGCTGAAAATAATCCACACCCAAAATAAAGTTTAAATCTTATAATGAAAAAAACTGAAATTATAAGCAGAAGAATCAAACTGAAACAGCTGCCTGAAGTACTTTTCTACCAAAAACTGCTTCAGAAGAAGAAAACACATCAAAATGGTAGAATTTACTAAAAGTATGCAAAGAAGACCAAGTTGCTGCTTTGCAAATCTGATCAACCGAAGCTTCATTCCTAAACGCCCAGGAAGTAGAAACTGACCTAGTAGAATGAGCTGTAATCCTTTGAGGCGGAGCTTTACCCGACTCGACATAAGCATGATGAATCAAAGACTTTAACCAAGACGCCAAAGAAATGGCAGAGGCCTTCTGACCTTTCCTAGAACCGGAAAAGATAACAAATAGACTAGAAGTCTTTCGGAAATTTTTAGTAGCTTCAACATAATATTTCAAAGCTCTAACTACATCCAAAGAATGCAACGATCTTTCCTTAGAATTCTTAGGATTAGGACACAATGAAGGAACCACAATTTCTCTACTAATGTTGTTAGAATTCACAACCTTAGGTAAAAATTTAAAAGAAGTTCGCAACACCGCCTTATCCTGATGAAAAATCAGAAAAGGAGACTCACAAGAAAGAGCAGATAATTCAGAAACTCTTCTAGCAGAAGAGATGGCCAAAAGAAACAAAACTTTCAAAGAAAGTAATTTAATGTCCAGCGAATGCATAGGTTCAAACGGAGGAGCTTGAAGAGCCCCCAGAACCAAATTCAAACTCCAAGGAGGAGAAATTGACTTAATAACAGGTTTTATACGAACCAAAGCTTGTACAAAACAATGAATATCAGGAAGACTAGAGATTTGTCCTTTCAAGGAACTTGCAGACAAACCTTTATCCAAACCATCCTGAAGAAACTGTAAAATTCTAGGAATTCTAAAAGATTGCCAAGAAAAATGATGAGAAAGACACCAAGAAATGTAAATCTTCCAGACTCGATAATATATCTTCCTAGATACAGATTTACGAGCCTGTAACATAGTATTAATCACAGAGTCAGAGAAACCTCTTTGACTGAGAATCAAGCGTTCAATCTCCATACCTTCAAATTTAAGGATTTGAGATCCTGATGGAAAAAAGGACCTTGCGATAGAAGGTCTGGTCTTAACAGAAGAGTCCACGGTTGGCAAGTGGCCATCCAGACAAGATCCGCATACCAAAACCTGTGAGGCCATGCTGGAGCCACCAGCAGAACAAACGAGCACTCCTTCAGAATCTTGGAAATTACTCTTGGAAGAAGAACTAGAGGCGGAAAGATATAGGCAGGATGATACTTCCAAGGAAGTGACAATGCATCCACTGCCTCCGCCTGAGGATCCCTGGATCTGGACAGATACCTGGGAAGCTTCTTGTTTAGATGAGAAGCCATCACATCTATTTCTGGAAGTCCCCACATTTGAACAATCTGAAGAAATACCTCTGGGTGAAGAGACCATTCGCCCGGATGTAACGTTTGGCGACTGAGATAATCCACTTCCCAATTGTCTATACCTGGGATATGAACCGTAGAAATTAGACAGGAGCTGGATTCCGCCCATACCAGTATTCGAGATACTTCTTTCATAGCCAGAGGACTGTGAGTCCCTCCTTAATGATAGACATATGCCACGGTTGTGACATTGTCCGTCTGAAAACAAATGAACGACTTTCTCTTTAGAAGAGGCCATGACTCAAGAGCTCTGAAAATTGCACGGAGTTCCAAAATATTGATTAGTAATCTCACCTCCTGAGATTCCCAAACCCCTTGTGTTGTCAGAGACCCCCAAACAGCTCCCCAACCTGTCATACTTGCATCTGTTGAAATCACAGTCCAGGTTGGAAGAACAAAAGAAGCCCCCTGAACTAAACGATGGTGATCTGTCCACCACGTCAGAGAGTGTCGTACAATCGTTTTTAAAGATATTAATTGAGATATCTTTGTATAATCCCTGCACCACTGGTTCAGCATACAAAGCTGAAGAGGTCGCATGTGAAAACGAGCAAAGGGGATCGCGTCCGATGCAGCAGTCATAAGACCTAGAATTTCCATGCATAAGGCTACCGAAGGGAATGATTGAGACTGAAGGTTTCGACAAGCTGAAACCAACTTTAGACGTCTCTTGTCTGTCAGAGACAGAGTCATGGACACTGAATCTATCTGGAAACCTAAAAAGGGTACCCTTGTCTGAGGAATCAATTAACTTTTTGGTAAATTGATCCTCCAACCATGTTCTCGAAGAAACAATACAAGTCGATTTGTATGAGATTCTGCTAAATGAGAAGACTGAGTAAGTACCAAGATATCGTCCAAATAAGGAAATACCACAATACCCTGTTCTCTGATTACAGACAGAAGGGCACCGAGAACCTTTGTAAAAATCCTTGGAGCTGTTGCTAGGCCAAACGGCAGAGTCACAAACTGGTAATGCTTGTCTAGAAAAGAGAATCTCAGAAACTGATAGTGATCTGGATGAATCGGAATATGCAGATATGCATCCTGTAAATCTATTGTGGACATATAGTGCCCTTGCTGAACAAAAGGCAGAATAGTCCTTATAGTTACCATTTTGAATGTTGGTATCCTTACATAATGATTCAATATTTTTAAATCCAGAACTGGTCTGAAGGAATTCTCCTTCTTTGGTACAATGAAGAGATTTGAGTAAAACCCCAGCCCCTGTTCCAGAACTGGAACTGGCATAATTACTCCAGCCAACTCTAGATCTGAAACACATTTCAGAAATGCTTGAGCCTTCGCTGGATTTACTGGGACACAGGAAAGAAAAAATCTTCTTGCAGGAGGCCTTATCTTGAAGCCTATTCTGTACCCTTCTGAAACAATATTCTGAATCCAAAGATTGTGAATTGAATTGATCCAAATTTCTTTGAAAAATCGTAATCTGCCCCTTACCAGCTGGGCTGGAATGAGGGCCGCACCTTCATGTTGACTTGGGAGCTGGCTTTGGCTTTCTAAAAGGCTTGGATTTATTCCAGACTGGAGATGGTTTCCAAACTGATACCGCTCCTGTAGGGGAAGGATCAGGCTTTTGTTCCTTATTGTGACGAAAGGAACGAAAACGATTATTAGACCTAAATGAATTACCCAAATTATTCCATTCCCTGGAAATTACTTCAGAAATAGCACCAGGGACAGGAAAAACTTCTGGAATAACTACAGGAGATTTAAAAACCTTATTTAAACGTTTAGATTTAGTATCAAGAGGACCAGAATCCTCTATTTCTAATGCAATTAAGACTTCTTTAAGTAAAGAACGAATAAATTCCATTCTGAATAAATATGAAGATTTATCAGCATCAACCTCTGAAACAGAATCCTCGGAACCAGAGGAATCATTATCAGAATCAGAATGATGATGTTCATTTAAAAATTCATCTGAAAAATGAGAAGTTTTAAAAGACCTTTTACGTTTACTAGAAGGAGGAATAACAGACATAGCCTTCTTAATGGATTTACAGGGAGTGCAGAATTATTAGGCAAATTAGTATTTTGACCACATCATCCTCTTTATGCATGTTGTCTTACTCCAAGCTGTATAGGCTCGAAAGCCTACTACCAATTAAGCATATTAGGTGATGTGCATCTCTGTAATGAGAAGGGGTGTGGTCTAATGACATCAACACCCTATATCAGGTGTGCATAATTATTAGGCAACTTCCTTTCCTTTGGCAAAATGGGTCAAAAGAAGGACTTGACAGGCTCAGAAAAGTCAAAAATAGTGAGATATCTTGCAGAGGGATGCAGCACTCTTAAAATTGCAAAGCTTCTGAAGCGTGATCATCGAACAATCAAGCGTTTCATTCAAAATAGTCAACAGGGTCGCAAGAAGCGTGTGGAAAAACCAAGGCGCAAAATAACTGCCCATGAACTGAGAAAAGTCAAGCGTGCAGCTGCCAAGATGCCACTTGCCACCAGTTTGGCCATATTTCAGAGCTGCAACATCACTGGAGTGCCCAAAAGCACAAGGTGTGCAATACTCAGAGACATGGCCAAGGTAAGAAAGGCTGAAAGACGACCACCACTGAACAAGACACACAAGCTGAAACGTCAAGACTGGGCCAAGAAAAATCTCAAGACTGATTTTTCTAAGGTTTTATGGACTGATGAAATGAGAGTGAGTCTTGATGGGCCAGGTGGATGGGCCCGTGGCTGGATTGGTAAAGGGCAGAGAGCTCCAGTCCGACTCAGACGCCAGCAAGGTGGAGGTGGAGTACTGGTTTGGGCTGGTATCATCAAAGATGAGCTTGTGTGGCCTTTTCGGGTTGAGGATGGAGTCAAGCTCAACTCCCAGTCCTACTGCCAGTTTCTGGAAGACACCTTCTTCAAGCAGTGGTACAGGAAGAAGTCTGCATCCTTCAAGAAAAACATGATTTTCATGCATGACAATGCTCCATCACACGCGTCCAAGTACTCCACAGCGTGGCTGGCAAGAAAGGGTATAAAAGAAGAAAATCTAATGACATGGCCTCCTTGTTCACCTGATCTGAACCCCATTGAGAACCTGTGGTCCATCATCAAATGTGAGATTTACAAGGAGGGAAAACAGTACACCTCTCTGACCAGTGTCTGGGAGGCTGTGGTTGCTGCTGCACGCAATGTTGATGGTGAACAGATCAAAACACTGACAGAATCCATGGATGGCAGGCTTTTGAGTGTCCTTGCAAAGAAAGGTGGCTATATTGGTCACCGATTTGTTTTTGTTTTGTTTTTGAATGTCAGAAATGTATATTTGTGAATGTTGAGATGTTATATTGGTTTCACTGGTAAAAATAAATAATTGAAATGGGTATATATTTGTTTTTTGTTAAGTTGCCTAATAATTATGCACAGTAATAGTCACCTGCACACACAGATATCCCCCTAAAATAGCTAAAACTAAAAACAAACTAAAAACTACTTCCAAAAATATTCAGCTTTGATATTAATGAGTTTTTTGGGTTCATTGAGAACATGGTTGTTGTTCAATAATAAAATTAATCCTCAAAAATACAACTTGCCTAATAATTCTGCACTCCCTGTAGAAACAAAATCTCTTATGTTAACAGGAACACTCTGAGTATTAGATGTTGATGGAACAACAACAGGTAATGTAACATTACTAAAGGAAATATTATCTGCATTAACAAGTTTGTCATGACATTCATTACAAACAACAGCTGGAGGAACAGATACCACAAGTTTACAGCAAATACACTTAACTTTGGTAGATCCAGCATCAGGCAGCGATTTTCCAGAAGTATCTTCTGATTCAGGGTCAATCTGAGACATCTTGCAATATGTAATAGAAAAAACAACATATAAAGCAAAATTGATCAAATTCCTTAAATGACAGTTTCAGGAATGGGAAAAAATGCCAGTGAACAAGCTTCTAGCAACCAGAAGCAAATAAACAATGAGACTTAAATAATTTGGAGACAATAATGACGCCCATATTTTAACGCCGACACTTTTGGCGCAAAAAACGTCAAAAATGACAACTTCCGGTGACAAGTATGACGCCGGAAATAACAAAGAAAAATAACAAAGAATTTTTTTTTTTTGCGCCAAAAAAGTCCGCGCCAAGAATGACGCAATAAAATGAAGCATTTTAAGCCCCCGCGAGCCTAACAGCCCACAGGGAAAAAAGTCAAATTTTAAGGTAAGAAAAAAATGATCATTCAAATGCATTATCCCAATAATGAAACTGACTGTCTGAAATAAGGAATATTGAACATCCTGAATCAAGGCAAATAAATGTTTAAACACAAATATTTAGAACTTTATATAAAAGTGCCCAACCATAGCTTAGAGTGTCACAAAAATAAGACTTACTTACCCCAGGACACTCATCTACATGTAGTAGAAAGCCTAACCAGTACTGAAACGAGAATCAATAGAGGTAATGGTATATATAAGAGTATATCGTCGATCTGAAAAGGGAGGTAAGAGATGAATCTCTACGACCGATAACAGAGAACCTATGAAATAGACCCCGTAGAAGGAGATCATTGAATTCAAATAGGCAATACTCTCTTCACATCCCTCTGACATTCACTGCACGCTGAGAGGAAAACCGGGCTCCAACCTGCTGCGGAGCGCATATCAACGTAGAATCTAGCACAAACTTACTTCACCACCTCCACGGGAGGCAAAGTTTGTAAAAACTGATTTGTGGGTGTGGTGAGGGGTGTATTTATAGGCATTTTGAGGTTTGGGAAACTTTGCCCCTCCTGGTAGGAATGTATATCCCATACGTCACTAGCTCATGGACTCTTGCTAATTACATGAAAGAAATATTAACATTTTTTAATTTTAATTATATATTGCAATGTTTCCCAAAGAGCCTACATGAGCCCTAATATGATTAGGGATGTCACAAGCAATTACATTATCTTCTCTGTGAAAATGGCATTTAGTAAGTAGGATGCCCGAGTGTAGTGGTCCTAGTGTGCTGGACAGGGTTTGTGTTTCTTTGCTAAGGGAGGCATAATTTAATTTTAACTGCAAAGGGGGAATTTCAGTGTCTTGGTGAGTGGTTATATGTTTGGAGGTAGCCGTTTTGTGATTCTAAAGATCAGTTAATACTTTTGAATTCCTTACATGACTAAATTAATTTGACACACTGATCAATATCACTAAAGTTAGTAAAAAGTAGCAAAAATAAGGTTATCCAGCTATCAAGAATTAAGTGTAAAAAAGGGGAATTATATTTCCTAGACACAACATAATTGTAGGTTCTTGAAAATAAATCCAAATAATAAATCAGTCAATAGATGCATAGAAATGTAACTCAGCCTTGTATAGATATAAAAGGGGACCAAACAACATGTTCACAAAGAGAGAGAGAGATAGAGAGAGAAAAGAGAAAGAGACTAGTATATATAAATACCTAATAGTTCACCTTGTCAGATAAATCTATAAGTGAAAACTTTAAGCAATAATTAAATTCAAGAACATCAGCAGTGACCCCAAAAGAATGGGTATGCTAAAGCTTCTATGTACTATCTGTAAATACTTGAATAAAGATGTATTAAAGATATATTAAAATGTAGCTTTTAATTAAATTTCTTTTAAAAAGCAGCAAAAAAAAAGCTATGCTGCTTGTTGCTCACACGCACACACTTAAAAACACACCACCAGTGTGTATATATAAGATAAATAGTAACTAATGTTGAAGTCAATATCGATTGAATAATAATGCTATAAAAATGAGGCTAATAAATTTCCGGTAGCAACACGGAGTACTGTGTCTTTAAATATCTTTTTTTTATCTATGGTTCAGCTTGTTTTGTAAGCTTGCTTGTATTGCTTTTCCTCAGACCAGACACAATATTACCGATGTTACCCACTCATAGTGATACTAAGAGCAAACCACACTTTAGCAAAATATATCATAGTAAATTTTTTAACTAAGTCAACATTAGCTTCTAATATTGTTTGTAACAACTGGAGGGCAGATTCAAATACAAAAAAATCCCCTGACGCGGTCGCGTTTCACATACGCTTCCTCAGAGTGGTACGCGTGGCTGCAAGGTGAGCTCTCTTATGGCGTGGTAAGTACATGCCCCTCAATGCTAATAGGTAGCCAGCTTCCGTATCAATAGGCTACTAAAGATGTCAATCAAACATGTTGTGATGTCACTATGTCAGAAAGCTTGTTACCAAAAAAAAAAATAGCATTCAATTTCTTATTTGGTAACTACTGATAAGGAATATAAATTATATATTAAAAAATCAAATGTAATTTGTACTCATCACTTGTGCATCTTTGCTAGATCTGCATATTATAAGTATGCCGTTTTTCTGGAATGCCTGTCTTTACAACTTGCGTGTCTTATTCATAATAGGTGAAAGGTAAAACGGAATCAACCAATCACTACTATGTGTCATACATGCCTCTTTTAATTTGTCAGAATATTATATATTCGATCATTAGGCATTGTATGGTATGCTCTTAGTATCACTATGAGTGGGTAACATTGGTAATATTGTGTCTGGTCTGAGGAAAAGCAATACAAGCAAGCTGAACCATAGATAAAAAAAGATATTTAAAGACACAGTACTCAGTGTTGCTACCGGAAATGTATTAGCCTCATTTTTATAGCATTATTATTCAATCGATATTGACTTCAACATTAGTTACTATTTATCTTATATATACACACTGGTGGTGTGTTTTTAAGTGTGTGCGTGTGAGCAACAAGCAGCTCTCATAGCTTTTTTTTGCTGCTTTTTAAAAGAAATTTAATTAAAAGCTACATTTTAATATATCTTTAATACATCTTTATTCAAGTATTTGCAGATAGTATATAGAAGCAAACTTTCTTTAGCATACCCATTCTTTGGGGGTCACTGCTGATGTTCTTGAAGATATAGAGAGAGATATAGCGAGAGAGAGACATAGAGAAAGATATAGAGATAGAGAGAGAGACAAAGAGAGAGAGAGACAAAGAGAGAGAGCGATAGAGACAAAAAGAGAGAGAGAGACAGAGAGACAAAGAGAGAGATAGCGACAAAGAGAGAGAGAGATAGAGAGAGAGACAAAGAGAGAGAGAGACAAAGAGAGAGAGAGAGAGAGATAGACAAAGAGAGAGAGAGACAGGGTTCACTTTACCTGTGTATTTCCTCCTGTGCTCTCCTGAACAAGACTACGAGACATGGAACAAGTCACAGAAAATGTTTGAAAGAAAGACCCTATAGAGTTGCAAAGTCCCAAAGCAATCAGTTCCTGTATATGAAAAACATGCAAATAATGATTACACACATACCACAAAGCTAGAATAAAAGCAAAATGGAAGTTGGCTACAGCATTTGGTCAAATGGGGATAGGCCCAGGACAATGTCAAGGTCTCTTCCTCCCTGGGTCCTTAACCTACAGCTACAAAATACCTTCCTTCAACAAACTGAGTTACAAACAAGGGTGACACACGATTTTTGTAATTTTCCTAGACACGTCACATGTACAAAAAACATAAATGGACTACACTTTAAAATTAGACTGGGTACACATCCCTTGTCACTGCAAAGATGTTTAAGCTTGGAGTACTCAACAGCACTCACAGACAACTGCACAGCTTTCAGTGACTCAAGCAGTTAACACCAGACCAGCCTTGGTGCAAAGCCCATAGGGAAGATTACTAAACAAAAATATTAACATGACACAAGTCTGGCACTCTCTTGAAAGTATACATCTAAATTAAAAGCAAAATGTAAGCGTTAGTTACTGCATTTAGCCAAATAGTAATAGGCCCAGGACCACAGAGGAGTATCCCCCAATGGTCATAATTTACATATACATACACAAATCTATATCAATCAATAAATATACACACACATTAATTATATCCTTACCTGGTTCCCATTTACTGCATAGCCATGTTTAAAAGCAAATATCTTTGCCATTGAAATGGTCATGGAGAAGCCAACAACTGCTATCGCCACTGCATCTACAAAGACTCTCGAGAACAAACTGATGTCCGGAAAAGCTGGAGGGCAAAAACTGTTGATAGATAGAGTAAAGACAGGAGTAATTCATAGGGCATTCAGTTATGCAGTTGTAATGTATTTACTAGTCCTTTAAGTTGAATACTGTGAATCAACAAATGCATAATAAAAAGACAATGCGATAGCACTTAGTCTGAACTCAGTAGCAGCTGTTGACTCAAGTGTAAATATAAAAAGACTGTGCACATTTTGTTAATGTAAGTAAATTGGAAAGTTGTTTAAAATTGCAAGCTCTATCTGAATCATGACAGTTCAATTTTGACTTGAGTGTCCCTTTAAGTGAAAGGCCATAGCCTTCAAAATCTTGGGTCTTCCCATTTTAAAATGCTAATTTGGTCTTCGTGGAATACTTTCAGTACATTTTATTAATTCAACATGTTTGCATCTACTGTTATATTTGTTCCACTCTATCCTTCATTAGTATCTTTTTATAGTCCTCACTGATACCTGAATATTATGACAACACCAGATTGTGAGATTAAGTGGTGAGTAGAAGTCTGGGAAATGAGCCAAGATATGCACCTTTTTTGTTAAGAATTATGTAGTTTCCAGTATTCTTGGCTCACTCAAGAAGCCCTCATCATTGAGGATTTATCAAGGAGAAAAAAACAAAACAAGGGTGGGCAGTAAAAAAATAAAAATATAAAATTTAATTTAATGAAGAAATGGCACATACATTCAAATTGTAATGTTTCTTCAAAAGGTGAACTAGCAGCAGGTGGTTCTGCCTATCAGAAGACGACCACCCCAAAGGATAGATTGGGGTGAGTGGTCATCTTCAAATTAGCAGAACTATTTACTGCAAAAGCAGTGGCCAGGGGGTATCTGGGTGCACAATCTGAAAACCAATTTAAAAACATTATTTATGCTTACCAGATAAATTCTTTTCTTTTGGAATGATGACAGTCCATAGGGCTCCATAACATGTGGGTAAAAAAATCCTGTCACTAGGAGGAGGTCAAGAACCCACACAAAAGCTTAAATTAACTCCCACCACCCACCTATCCTCGGTTTAACGCATAGCCGAGCAGAAAACAGATAGGTAGGAAAGACAAAAGCAGGGTCTATAGAGGTGCAAATTAGAACTGCTGCCCCAACAAATCAAAAGGGCAGAGACTTTGGGCTATCACTACACTATATGTTTTCTTTAGTATAATGATGATAGCCCATAGGGATCCATAACATGTGGGATTAATACCCATGAAGATAGTCCATGTTACGTAAAGAGTGGGACAATATTCAGGCAGTTCCTATTTATCAGACACTGTAGCCTGAATGACTTTCCTGCCAAAAGCTGCATTCGAAGAAGCAAAAACATCAAAGCGAAAAATGTTTGAAAAGGTATGCAGAGCAGACAATGTTGCAGCTTTGCAAGTCTGCTTCAAATATGCAGCATTTAGAAAGCCCAGGAAATTGTAGAACTTGAACTTGTAGAATGGGCTGTGATATGTTTAGGGGTGAAATTCTCGCCACCAAGAAGGCCTTGTGATTACCTGTTTGAGCCAAGAGGCCAAAACTACAATAGGCCAAAACTACAATAGTAGTCTTCTGCCTTTTATGAGTCCCAGAGTAGTGAACAAACAAGCTGGAAAATTATCTGAATTCCTTAGTAGCTTAAAGACCGAACTTTAATGTTCTCACTACATCAAGATTATGTAAATGTTGTACCTTAGAATTAGCAGGATCTGTACACAAAGAAGGAACAACAATCTCCTGATTGATATTTTAAAAAGAAGAAAATCGTATTTAGTACAAAGTACAGCTTTATCTCTGTGAAAAACTAAAAATGGAGATTTACATGACATTGCTGATAATTCAAATTCTCCTAGCTGAAGAGATTGCTAGAAGAAAATAACTTTCTAAGATAAAATGATATCAATGGAATGCATTGGTTCAAATGGGGGACCTTGCAAACAGAAATTACTAGATTCGAATTCCAGAGCGGACAAACAGTTCTCACAACTGGCCTAATTCTTACAAGTGCCTGGACAAAAGTCTGATCAGGAATGCATCAGCTATGAAAGAGAACAGATAAAGCAGAAATAAGCGCTTTTTAGGATATTGGATAAATCCGTTAAATTTCTAGGTTTAAAAACTAAGCATTCAACCTCCACATCATTAAACATAGAAAATTGAGATCCTGATGTAAAAAAACACCCTTGAGACAACAGATCTTGTCTTAGATGAAGAAGCCATGGAGGAGATGAAGACATATGCACTAGATCCGGATACCATGTTCTGTAGGGCTGGAGCAATTAAGATTACCAAAGCTGACTCCTGATTGATTCAAGCAGTTACCCTTGGAATAGGTAGAGAAAAAAGTACACAGAGGAGTAATGGTATAGAACGGTATAAGCACCAACACTCTAAACCACTAGCTCCTATAGGAGGCGCTAAAAATATGAACAACAATGACTATAGTGATCAAAATAATGACCCCCAATAAAAGGAAAAAGAATAAACAGGAATGATAAATGTTACCAATAAAACAAAAAAGGAGTAAAACCAGTCTTTGGATGCAATATTAAAAGTCCAATGGATATCCTCAAATGGCGAAGGACGTGGTAGGCAGCACTCTGACTTCACCCAATAAGATGATGAAACTCTGCAGCGTAAAAACAAAAAGAAGGACAAAGGCGCCACATGTGTAGATAAATCAATAACCAGATTATCCAGTGATGGAAAGATACAGGGTACTCACAAGTGAGATGGCACTCAATTGTGCCAGTAGATGCAGGCTGGTATTCTACAACAAACCAGCTGGCTGATGTAGGACAATCCTCACCAAGACCAGATGCCGTCCAATACAGCTGTATCACTGAAACTGAAGCTGGAAGAGAATGTGGGGAGGAGGGCAGTCTAGCCTCTGGGTAGATTGACTTGCAGTGATGGTACTAATTTGCATCTAATGAAAAAGGTCCGTTTGTTTGTTTGTGTTAGAAGAGCAACACAAACAAACGGACCTTTTTTTTGAATAAAGTAGATAATTTCTTTTAAAAAAACTTCATATATATGTATGGATCCTAACTTCTGAAATAGCTGTAAGTTGTCTTAAAATGCAAGAGGCCTCTACTAGAATATCTCATTAACACTTTTCTGGGCAATAATTAAAGAAACATTATTGGAATTTGTATATATAGTGCCAGTAATATAATTACAAGGGGCCAAGGAATATAAACTTCTATACTTATTTAAAATGCAAGTAAAATACACAATTTTATTTCCAAGAACATAAGTGTTGGGGTGATTGACTGTTCTGCAACTGATATGGGGGCAGCGAGGCACAAGAATTTCCTTATGCAGTGTTAAATGCTGGAAGAGGACATATAGCATCTGCAGCCTGCTCACCGAGATTACAAGCAGACAGGTTCTCTAGTTGTCCTTGTCGTAATATGATAAATACTGGCCATAGTCTCAGTAAATGGATAAACAATACCTTATTTTTAAAGGTTAATCCAACCTTTCTAAAAAGATACATAATATGATACAGGTAGAAATCCATTTATCCAATCTGCTTGGTACCAGAAAAGGTTTGGATTTGGGAAAAGTTTTGATTTTGGAATATTTGCATCTAAAAAATGGGACAGTTTGGAGAGGACATTGCACCAAGTGTAAACAACAATATCTTATGTAATTTAGGCAATATTTAGATGTCATAATACAGTTTATACACGCTAACTAAAGGTAGTTTTATATCGTTTTAATTACTTTTGTATATCTAGTACTTTCAGAAAGATAGTACAGTACTGTAATCAGAAAGGTAATATTTGTTATTTTAAATAAATATAGACTATTTGGAATGTAGAACACAAAAACAAAAAACAACAGACACGGGTAGAGAATATTGTGATTTACAGGAGGGGAATTTTTTTTAAACAATATTAATAAAAAAGTTTGGATTTCATAATAAGTTTGGATTTTGGAATTCCGGATTTGGGGATTTGCACCTATATGAATATCTGGCTTCCAAAAGGCTTAATTGTGCCGAAAAATCCAAACAGCTGCAAAATATCTGCCTTTCTATGGCTCATCCTAACATAGGAAGCATTTGTATGAAATGTCGCTAATGTTTTTAGGAAAGTATTAAAAATATATATTATCTTTTTTTTATTATTATACGTTTTTGTGTCTTGTTCATATAAAAATATTCTTTTTTTTAATTTTTTTTATTTTTTTATTGAGGTTTAGTGTAGGATACAGCATTCAGACAGTGATGCAAATGGTATACAAGTACAAAGAAAAATAAAATGAGATCACTATCAGTTACATTCACAGAAAACAAAAAAACATAATTTATGTAAGAACTTACCTGATAAATTAATTTCTTTCATATTAGCAAGAGTCCATGAGCTAGTGACGTATGGGATATACATTCCTACCAGGAGGGGCAAAGTTTCCCAAACCTCAAAATGCCTATAAATACACCCCTCACCACACCCACAAATCAGTTTAACGAATAGCCAAGAAGTGGGGTGATAAGAAAAAAGTGCGAAAGCATAAAAAACAAGGAATTGGAATAATTGTGCTTTATACAAAAAAATCATAACCACCACAAAAAAGGGTGGGCCTCATGGACTCTTGCTAATATGAAAGAAATGAATTTATCAGGTAAGTTCTTACATAAATTATGTTTTCTTTCATGTAATTAGCAAGAGTCCATGAGCTAGTGACGTATGGGATAATGACTACCCAAGATGTGGATCTTCCACGCAAGAGTCACTAGAGAGGGAGGGATAAAATAAAGACAGCCAATTCCGCTGAAAAATAATCCACACCCAAAATAAAGTTTAAACCTTATAATGAAGAATACTGAAATTATAAGCAGAAGAATCAAACTGAAACAGCTGCCTGAAGTATTTTTCTACCAAAAACTGCTTCAGAAGAAGAATACACATCAAAATGGTAGAATTTAGTAAAAGTATGCAAAGAAGACCAAGTTGCTGTTTGCAAATCTGATCAATCGAAGCTTCATTCCTAAACGCCCAGGAAGTAGAAACTGACCTAGTAGAATGAGCTGTAATCCTTTGAGGTGGAGATTTACCCGACTCGACATAAGCATGATGAATTAAAGATTTCAACCAAGATGCCAAAGAAATGGCAGAGGCCTTCTGACCTTTCCTAGAACCGGAAAAGATAACAAATAGACTAGAAGTCTTTCGGAAATTCTTAGTAGCTTCAACATAATATTTCAAAGCTCTAACTACATCCAAAGAATGCAATGATCTCTCCTTAGAATTCTTAGGATTAGGACATAATGAAGGAACCACAATTTCTCTACTAATGTTGTTAGAATTCACAACCTTAGGTAAAAATGTAAAAGAAGTTCGCAACACCGCCTTATCCTGATGGAAAATCAGAAAAGGAGATTCACAAGAAAGAGCAGATAATTCAGAAACTCTTCTAGCAGAAGAGATGGCCAAAAGAAAACAAAACTTTCCAAGAAAGTAATTTAATGTCTAGCGAATGCATAGGTTCAAACGGAAGAGCTTGAAGAGCCCCCAGAACCAAATTCAAACTCCAAGGAGGAGAAATTGACTTAATAACAGAACCAAAGCTTGTACAAAACAATGAATATCAGGAAGAATAGCAATCCTTCTGTGAAAAAGAACAGAAAGAGCAGAGATTTGTCCTTTCAAGGAACTTGCAGACAAACCTTTATCCAAACCATCCTGAAGAAACTGAAAAATTCTCGGAATTCTAAAAGAATGCCAGGAAAAATGATGAGAAAGACACCAAGAAATGTAAGTCTTCCAGACTCGATAATATATCTTCCTAGATACAGATCTACAAGCCTGTAACATAGTATTAATCACAGTCAGAGAAACCTCTTTGACTAAGAATCAAGCGTTCAATCTCCATACCTTTAAATTTAAGGATTTGAGATCCTGATGGTAAAAAAGGACCTTGAGACAGAAGGTCTGGTCTTAACGGAAGAGTCCACGGTTGGCAAGAAGCCATGCGGACAAGATCCGTATACCAAAACCTGTGAGACCATGCTGGAGCCACCAGCAGAAAAAACGAGCATTCCTTCAGAATCTTGGAGATTACTCTTGGAAGAAGAACTAGAGGCGGAAAGATATAAGCAGGATGATACTTCCAAGGAAGTGACAATGCATCCACTGCTTCCGCCTGAGAATCCCTGGATCTGGACAGATACCTGGGAAGTTTCTTGTTTAGATGAGAAGCCATCAGATCTATTTCTGGAAGTCCCCACATTTGAACAATCTGAAGAAACACCTCTGGGTGAAGAGACCACTCGCCCGGATGTAACGTTTGGCGACTGAGATAATCCGCTTTCCAATTGTCAATACCTGGGATATGAACCGCAGAGATTAGACAGGAGCTGGATTCCGCCCATACCAGTATCCGAGATACTTCTTTCATAGCCAGAGGACTGTGAGTCCCTCCTTGATGATTGATATATGCCACAGTTGTGACATTGTCTGTCTGAAAACAAATGAACGATTCTCTCTTTAGAAGAGGCCATGACTGAAGAGCTTCTGAAAATTGCACGGAGTTCCAAAATATTGATTGGTAATCTCACCTCCTGAGATTTCCCAAACCCCTTGTGCTGTCAGAAACCCCCATACAGCTCCCCAACTTGTCAGACTTGCATCTGTTGAGATCACAGTCCAGGTTGGAAGAAAAAAAGAAGCCCCCTGAACTAAACGATGGTGGTCTGTACCACGTCAGAGGGTGTCGAACAATCAGTTTTAAAGATATTAAATGAGATATCTTTGTATAATCCCGGCACCACTGGTTCAGCATACAGAGCTGAAGAGGTTGCATGTGAAAATGAGCAAAGGGGAACACGTCCAATGCAGCAGTCATAAGAACCTAGAATTTCCATGCATAAGGCTACCGAAGGGAATGATTGAGACTGAAGGTTTCGATAAGCTGAAACCAATTTCAGACGTCTCCTATCCAACAGAGACAGAGTCATGGACACTGAATCTATCCGGAAATCTAAAAAAGGTTACTCTTGTCTGAGGAATCAACAAACTGATTGGTTAATTGATCATCCAACCATGTTCTTGAAGAAACAACACTCATAAAAAGCTGGAAAGGATCTTTCCATTGAAAATGAGCAAAGGGAATTTAATCCAATGCTGTTAAAACTTCTATGCATATATAGCAACTGAAGGAAATAATAGAGACTAAAGGTACCGACAGACGGAACCCAATACAAATTGTCCCTTGTCTGATAGAGACAAAGATAGTGACATAAACAATCTGGAAACCTAAAAAAAGGTGACCCTTGCGTGAGGAATCAAGAGCTTTTGAAAAAAGATCCGCTAACTATGTCCTGAAGAGCAAATGAAACATATGAGAATCCGCATCCTCAGGAAATAATCTGAATGAAAACAGAAAAATGAAGAATATGCATTTATTGTATCTAAAGAAAACAAATAATGCTATCAATGACCACAAAAAGGCAGAATAGTTTGAATAAAACTCCAAAACCCAGTTCCTAGAAAAGGAACTGGCATAAAAAACCCAGAAGATCCAGGTCTGAGCAGCGCTTGAACCCCATGGGTACCCAGCCATGCTTCAACAGTATCCAAAATATATAGGACAGAAACACACTGAAAGAAAGTGTTAGCCTTACTGGAATAAAATCAAAGAAATTTGGACAAAATAGAACCAAATAAATTTCAAAGAAGTCTTAACCTGCCCCTTACCAGCCAAGCTGGAATACAGCACGTGCATCGCAACATTAGGGAGCTAATTTCGAACCCCAATTAAAAACATGTTACTTGGGAAAGAACTCAGGATTCGTTGCTTAATAAGAACAACCAAACTAGTATAAGCTTAAAGTTTTAGTCTTAGAACTCAATCTTGAAGCCCATAGTAACAGTTAAGAATTGAATCCAATTATAATTGATTATCTTAGAACAAAAGAAATATGGATTTTCTTTTTTTTTTTTTTTTTAAAAATCACAGAATTCTTCTAGCTAAAATAGCTAAAGACATAGATTAACCCTCATTCAATAAAATGAAGACACAAATGAAATCATTAGCATGATAGTCCAGTTTAAAGGACCAGTCAAAACAGAGGACTTGCAAAATGCAAAACAACAAGACAAATGCAACGGCACCTAGTCTAGTAAATGTTGTCCCTTAACAATGCTAAAATAAATCATGATCTGATACTTGATCTTAAAGTAAACAGAAAAAATGAAGCAATTGCAATATCACAGGACCAAGAAAAGTACCTGAAACTAAATAATTTTCCAAAAATAAGATACAACTATATAAAGGAAAATAAATACTATTTTGCTATAAAAAACAATAGCATAATTAGTAGGAGTAGAGATAGCTCCAATAAATTGGAGAACCCTCCAAATTGAATTTAACTGCTGACAAAGAATATAGTTTAAAAATAAAAGAAAATTCTCAGCCTATTCCATTCCCTAGTATGGGGAATTGGAAAGAAAACCTCTGAAATCACAGAAGAATAAAAAGGCAGAAATAGTGTCAGCTAGTCTTAAAGAACTAGTTACCTTAATATCCAAAATAATCAACACCTCTTCAACAAAGAACAAATGAACTTTAATAATAAAAAAATTATATAAAAAAGTAGATTTGTTAGTGTCAATATCTGATGAAGAGAATTTCTGAAAGAGAAAAAAACATCATCAGAGAAGGATAAATCAGTATGTTGTTGGTCATTTGAAACTTCAATAATTAAAAAAGAAGTGAAAAAGACCTAAAAATCGTATTAGAAGGCACAAAGTCAGACATAGCCTTAATCAGAAAAAATATTTCTTATAAATCTTCTAAACATTTCTTGCACTTAAGAATGGAAATGTATAAAGCATAAATACTAATGGAATCTGCATGTAAAAGTATATCATAATAACTTATTACAAACCATAGCTAAAGATAAACATTTATAACATTTAAAATAAATGAACTTAGCTTTGGTAGAACTGAAACTCAGTTAAGCATTTTTCCAGAATTGGCTTCTGACTCAGGGACAAACGGAGACATCTTGCAATATGTAATAGAAAAAACAACATATAAAACAAAATTGATCAAATTCCTTAAATGACAGTTTCAGGAATGGGAAAAAATGCCAGTGAACAAGCTTCTAGCAACCAGAAGCAATAAATAATGAGACTTAAATAATGTGGAGACAATAGTGACGCCCATATTTTTTAGCGCCAAAAAAGACGCCCACATTATTTGGCGCCTAAATGCTTTTGGCGCCAAAAATGATGCCACATCCGGAACGCCGACACTTTTGGCGCAAAAAAACGTCAAAAAAATGACGCAACTTCCGGCGACACGTATGACGCCGGAAACAGAAAAAAATGTTTGCGCCAAAAAAGTCCGCGCCAAGAATGACGCAATAAAATGAAGCATTTTCAGCCCCCGCGAGCCTAATAGCCCACAGGGAAAAAGTCAAATTTTAAGGTAAGAAAAAAATTGATTAATTCATATGCATTATCCCAAATATGAAACTGACTGTCTGAAATAAGGAATGTTGAACATCCTGAGTCAAGGCAAATAAATGTTTGAACACATATATTTAGAACTTTATATAAAAGTGCCCAACCATAGCTTAGAGTGTCACAGAAAATAAGACTTACTTACCCCAGGACACTCATCTACATGTAGTAGAAAGCCAAACCAGTACTGAAACGAGAATCAGTAGAGGAAATGGTATATATAAGAGTATATCGTCGATCTGAAAAGGGAGGTAAGAGATGAATCTCTACGACCGATAACAGAGAACCTATGAAATAGACCCCGTAGAAGGAGATCATTGAATTCAAATAGGCAATACTCTCCTCACATCCCTCTGACATTCACTGCACGCTGAGAGGAAAACCGGGCTCCAACCTGCTGCGGAGCGCATATCAACGTAGAATCTAGCACAAACTTACTTCACCACCTCCATAGGAGGCAAAGTTTGTAAAACTGATTTGTGGGTGTGGTGAGGGGTGTATTTATAGGCATTTTGAGGTTTGGGAAACTTTGCCCCTCCTGGTAGGATTGTATATCCCATACGTCACTAGCTCATGGACTAATTACATGAAAGAAAGAGAAGAAGATGTCATAAATGTGCATTACAGATAAAGTTACATTTCAAAGATACGGATCTGCATCTTTGTCAACCACATAACTAACAAATCTCATGCATAAGTACTAAACCTCTTTTATAAATTTAAGTGCATAACTCCCGTAACAGTTTGAAGCCGCTCTCGGGCTTCTGGTATCCTAAATATAATTCTATGGGAGGATGTAATATAAAATTATTTAGCAGAATAGAATATTGAGTATAAGGCATGTAAATTGTATAAGCTTGTAAAACAGAAGAAATATAAAAATCGTAACATATAACCAGCCATATAATTTTCTTAGCTCATCGTATAGGTCAGTTGGTTATATAGATATTCGCTAAGTTATAGATATTCAAAGTTACAGTATAGGAGTAAATAACAGTTATGATTATAAATGCAGTATTTTGCAAGGGAAACAATAATACTCTAAGCATAATTAAAAAGTGCTAGAGTATATTAGTGAGTGAGGGGTGGAAACATAAGGAGCCCGCCAGGCAGCTTGAGTGCCATATTAAGTCTTTAAGAGTAAGTACAACTCAAGGCCACCCATTTATCTAGAGGTAATATTGTGTTATCTAAAGTAACCTTAGGTCATTATGTTACACTATTAAAGTACTAGGAAACATGATCCTCTGGGGTTCTTGGTGAAGTATGGAAGTGAATAAGTATTTTTAGAGATGCCTGAATTCAAGTCCAATTGAGTAACTAAGGTATGGGTTTTGCTCCATTTGTGTTAGAATAAATAAATAAGAATATCCTAGATCACCACATTCAAAGTTTTACCGCCCAGAAACAATCTGTATATTAAACTGTATTGTCATCTGTAAGTAGATTATTGTAAGTTCTACAATAATTAGAAAGAAAAGTCAGAGAGACTCTAGTTTTATACATTTAGGTCAAAAACACTTATTAAAGGGACATGAAACCCAAAAAATTAATTTTATGATTTAGATAGAGAATACAATTTTAAACAACTTTCCAATTTACTTCTACTATTTAATTTGCATCCTTCTCTTGTTATCCTTGGCTGAAAGGTTTAGCTAGGTAAGCTTAGGAGCAGCAGAGAATCTAGGTTCTAGCTGTTGATTGGTGGCTGAATAAATATATTGATTGTGATTGGCTCACCCATGAGTTCAGTTAGAAACCATTAGTGCATTGCTGCTTCTTCAACAAATGATACCAAGAGAATTAAACAAATTAGATAATAGAAGTAAATTAGAAAGTTGTTTAAAATTGTATTTTCTATCTGAATCATGAGAGAGAAAAAAACATAATTTTTGCTTACCTGATAAATTTATTTCTCTTGTAGTGTGTTCAGTCCACGGGTCATCCATTACTTATGGGATATATTCTCCTCCCCAACAGGAAGTTGCAAGAGGATCACCCAAGCAGAGCTGCTATATAGCTCCTCCCCTCACATGTCATATCCAGTCATTCGACCGAAACAAGACGAGAAAGGAGAAACTATAGGGTGCAGTGGTGACTGGAGTTATAATTTAAAATTTAGAACCTGCCACAAATAGACAGGGCGGGCCGTGGACTGAACACACTACAAGAGAAATACATTTATCAGGTAAGCATAAATTATGTTTTCTCTTGTTAAGTGTGTTCAGTCCACGGGTCATCCATTACTTATGGGATACCAATACCAAAGCTAAAGTACACGGATGATGGGAGGGACAAGGCAGGAACATTAAACAGAAGGAACCACTGCCTGTAGAACCTTTCTCCCAAAAACAGCCTCCGAAGAAGCAAAAGTGTCAAATTTGTAAAATTTGGAAAAGGTATGAAGTGAAGACCAAGTTGCAGCCTTGCAAATCTGTTCAACAGAGGCCTCATTCTTTAAGGCCCAGGTGGAAGCCACAGCTCTAGTGGAATGAGCTGTAATTCTTTCAGGAGGCTGCTGTCCAGCAGTCTCATAGGCTAAGCGTATTATGCTACGAAGCCAAAAAGAGAGAGAGGTAGCCGAAGCCTTTTGACCTCTCCTCTGTCCAGAGTAAACGACAAACAGAGAAGAAGTTTGTCGAAAATCTTTAGTTGCCTGTAAGTAGAACTTCAGAGCACGGACCACATCTAGATTATGCAAAAGACGTTCCTTCTTTGAAGAAGGATTAGGACATAAGGATGGAACAACAATCTCTTGATTGATATTCTTGTTAGAAACAACCTTAGGTAAAAACCCAGGTTTAGTACGCAGGACTACCTTGTCTGAATGAAAGATCAGATAAGGAGAATCACAATGTAAGGCAGATAACTCAGAGACTCTATGAGCCGAGGAAATAGCCATCAAAAACAGAACTTTCCAAGATAAAAGCTTAATATCAATGGAATGAAGGGGTTCAAACGGAACACCCTGGATAACTTTAAGAACCAAGTTTAAGCTCCACGGAGGAGCAACAGCTTTAAAACACAGGCTTAATCCTAGCCAAAGCCTGACAAAAAGCCTGGACGTCTGGATTCTCTGCCAGACGCTTGTGTAAAAGAATAGACAGAGCAGAAATCTGTCCCTTTAGTGAACTAGCGGATAAGCCCTTTTCTAAACCCTCTTGTAGAAAAGACAATATCCTAGGAATCCTAACCTTACTCCATGAGTAACTCTTGGATTCACACCAATATAAATATTTACGCCATATCTTGTGGTAAATTTTTCTGGTAACAGGTTTCCGAGCCTGTATTAATGTATCAATAACCGAATCCGAAAACCCACGCTTTGATAGAATCAAGTGTTCAATTTCCAAGCAGTCAGCCTCAGAGAAATTAGGTTTGGATGGTTGAAAGGACCCTGAATTAGAAGGTCCTGCCTCAGGGGTAGAGACCATGGTGGACAGGACGACATGTCCACTAGGTCTGTATACCAGGTCCTGCGTGGCCACGCAGGCGCTATCAGAATCACTGATGCTCTCTCCTGTTTGATCCTGGCAATCAGACGAGGAAGCAACGGAAAAGGTGGAAACACATAAGCTATGTTGAAAACCCAAGGGGCTGCTAGTGCATCTACCAGCACCGCTCCCGGGTCCCTGGACCTGGATCCGTAACAAGGAAGCTTGGCGTTCTGGCGAGATGCCATGAGATCCAGATCTGGTTTGCCCCAACGAAGAATCAGTTGGGCAAATACCTCCGGGTGAAGTTCCCACTCCCCCGGATGAAAAGTCTGGAGACTTAAAAAATCCGCCTCCCAGTTCTCCACGCCTGGGATGTAGATCGCTGACAGGTGGCAAGAGTGAGACTCTGCCCAGCGAATTATCTTCGAGACTTCCAACATCGCTAGGGAACTCCTGGTTCCCCCTTGATGATTGATGTAAGCCACAGTCGTGATGTTGTCCGACTGAAATCTGATGAACCTCAGTGTTGCCAACTGAGGCCAAGCTAGAAGAGCATTGAATATTGCCCTTAATTCTAGAATGTTTATTGGGAGGAGTTTCTCCTCCTGAGTCCACGATCCCTGAGCCTTCAGGGAGTTCCAGACTGCTCCCCAGCCTAGTAGGCTGGCATCTGTTGTTACAATCGTCCAATCTGGTCTGCGAAAGGACATTCCTTTGGACAGATGAACCCGTGATAACCACCAGAGAAGAGAATCTCTGGTCTCCTGGTCCAGATTTAGCAAAGGGGACAGATCTGAGTAATCCCCGTTCCAATGACTTAGCATGCATAGTTGCAGCGGTCTGAGATGTAGGCGCGCAAATGGCACTATGTCCATCGCCGCGACCATTAAGCCGATCACTTCCATGCACTGAGCTACTGATGGGCTTGGAATGGAGTGAAGGACACGGCAAGCATTGAGAAGTTTTGATAGCCTGGACTCCGTCAGGTAAATCTTCATCTCTACAGAATCTATAAGAGTCCCTAGAAAAGGGACCCTTGTGAGTGGTAACAGAGAACTCTTTTCCACGTTCACTTTCCACCCATGCGACCTCAGAAATGCTAGAACTATCTCTGTATGAGACTTTGCATTTTGAAAACTTGACGCTTGAATCAGAATGTCGTCTAGGTACGGAGCCACCGCTATGCCTCGTGGTCTTAGTACCGCCAGAAGAGAGCCCAGAACCTTTGTAAAAATTCTCGGGGCCGTAGCCAACCCGAAGGGAAGTGCTACAAACTGGTAATGCCTGTCTAGAAAGGCAAACCTTAGGTACCGATAATGATCTTTGTGAATCGGTATGTGAAGGTAGGCATCCTTTAAATCCACTGTGGTCATATATTGACCCTCTTGGATCATGGGAAGGATGATTCGAATGGTTTCCATCTTGAACGATGGAACCCTTAGGAATTTGTTTAAGATTTTTAAATCTAAGATTGGTCTGAAGGTTCCCTCTTTCTTGGGAACCACAAACAGATTTGAATAAAACCCTTGCCCCTGTTCCGTCCGCGGAACTGGGTGGATCACTCCCATCACTAAGAGGTCTTGTACACATTGTAGAAATGCCTCTTTCTTTACTAGGTTTGTTGATAACCTTGACAGATGAAACCTCCCTTGTGGAGGAGAAGTCTTGAAATCCAGAAGGTATCCCTGAGATATAATCTTCAGCGTCCAGGGATCCTGTACATCTCTTGCCCAAGCCTGGGCGAAGAGAGAGAGTCTGCCCCCCACTAGATCTGTCTCCGGAAAGGGGGCCCTGACTTCATGCTGTCTTAGGGGCAGAAGTAGGCTTTCTGGCCTGCTTGCCCTTGTTCCATGACTGGTTGCTTTTCCAACCCTGTCTGTAACGAGCAGTAGTTCCTTCCTGTTTTGGAGCGGAGGAAGTTGATGCTGCTCCTGCCTTGAAATTACGAAAGGCACGAAAATTAGACTGTTTGGCCTTCGATTTGGCCCTGTCCTGAGGAAGGGTGTGGCCCTTACCTCCAGTAATGTCAGCAATAATTTCCTTCAAGCCGGGCCCGAATAAGGTCTGCCCTTTGAAAGGAATGTTTAGCAATTTAGACTTAGAAGTTACATCTGCTGACCAGGATTTAAGCCAAAGCGCTCTGCGCGCCTGTATGGCGAATCCGGAATTTTTAGCCGTAAGTTTGGTTAAATGCACTACGGCATCCGAAACAAACGCATTAGCCAGCTTAAGGGTTCTAATCTTGCTCAGAGACTCATCCAATGGTGCTGTGCGAATCGCCTCTTCCAGAGACTCAAACCAGAATGCCGCTGCAGCAGTGACAGGCGCAATGCATGCAAGAGGCTGTAATATAAAACCTTGTTGAATAAACATTTTCTTAAGATAACCCTCTAATTTTTTATCCATTGGATCTGAGAAAGCACAGCTATCCTCCACCGGGATAGTGGTACGCTTGGCTAAAGTAGAAACTGCTCCCTCCACCTTAGGGACCGTCTGCCATAAGTCTCTTGTGGTGGCGTCTATAGGGAACATTTTTCTAAATATCGGAGGAGGGGAAAAAGGCACACCGGGTCTATCCCACTCCTTACAAATAATCTCTGTAAGCCTCTTTGGTATAGGAAAAACATCAGTACACACCGGCACCGCGTAGTATTTATCCAGCCTACATAATTTCTCTGGGATTGCCACCGTGTCACAATCATTCAGAGCCGCTAACACCTCCCCTAGCAACACGCGGAGGTTCTCAAGCTTAAATTTAAAATTGGAAATTTCTGAATCCGGTCTCCCCGAATCAGAACCGTCACCCACAGAATGAAGCTCTCCGTCCTCATGTTCTGCAAATTGTGACGCAGTATCAGACATGGCTCTCGTGTCATCTGCACGCTCTGTCCTTAACCCAGAACTGTCGCGCTTGCCTCTTAACTCTGGCATATTGTATAACACTTCTTTCATAACATTAGCCATATCATGTAAAGTGATTTGTAAGGGCCTTGATGTACTTGGCGCCTCAATCTCACGCACCTCCCGAGCGGGAGACGAAGGTACTGACACGTGAGGAGAGTTAGACGGCATAACTGTCCCCTCGTTGTCTGTTGATAATTTTTTAAGCGGTACAGATTGATTTTTCAAAGTAACATCAATACAATTGGTACACATATTTCTATTGGGCTCTACAACGGCTTTTAAACATAATGAACAATCAGATTCCTCTGTATCAGACATGTTTAAACAGACTAGCAATGAAGCTAGCAAGCTTGGAAAATACTTTCAATAAGTTTGCAAGCAATATAAAAAACGCTGCAGCGCTTTTAAAAAAACACAGTTGAGTAACTAAAGAATAATTCAGTTATAGTCAACAATTCTTTAAATGTATTAATTAGCAGAGGATTGCACCCATTAGCAACCGGATGATTAACGCCTCAGTACCCAAAACAACGGATATCAAATTAATATAAAACGTTTTTATCACAGTCTAACACACTGTCACAGATCTGCTGTGACTGATTACCTCCCTCAAAAAACGAATTTTGAAGACCCCTGAGCTCTCTAGAGACGTCCTGGATCAAGGAGGAAGAAGCAGGAAGACTGTGCTAGAATTTTAACTGCGCAACAAGGCGCTAAAAAGAGGCCCCTCCCGCTCATTTACAACAGTGGGAGACCTGATATAACGGTTTCTATGCAGAAATATACGTTAGCCATGTGGAAAAAAATTCATGCCCAAAGGATTTATCACCAAAGTACCTCACAAAACGAATAACATGCCAGTAAACGTTTTGAAAATAAACTTCTTTAAATGTCATGCAAAGTTATTACTAAGCCTGCAACCAGTCGCTACCACTGCAGATAAGGCTTAAGCATTATTTCAGTATTAACAGTATTTTCACAGTCAAATTCTAGTCCCTAGAAAATAACTCTATTGTGCATACATTTATCAGCCTGATACCAGTCACTACTACTGCATTTAAGGCTGTACTTACATCATACGGGTAACAGCAGTATTTTCTTAGTCAATTCCATTCCCAGAAAATATTGTACTGCACATACCTAATTTGCGGTGGACCCCGCATGCTATTCCCATGTTCTGAAGTTACCCCACTCCTCAGAATGTCGAGAACAGCCAGTGGATCTTAGTTACGCCTGCTAAGATCATAGAAACGCAGGCAGTTTCTTCTTCCAAATACTGCCTGAGATAGAAAAAAACAGCACACTCTGGTGCCATTTAAAATAACAAACTTTTGATTGAAGAATAATTAAGTAAAAACTCCAACTCCTCCAGCGACCTCCTTCTTTGTTGAGGGTTGCAAGAGAATGTCTGGGTATGACATGTGAGGGGAGGAGCTATATAGCAGCTCTGCTTGGGTGATCCTCTTGCAACTTCCTGTTGGGGAGGAGAATATATCCCATAAGTAATGGATGACCCGTGGACTGAACACACTTAACAAGAGAAATTGGGTTTCATGTCCCTTTAAGTAACTATATGGCTGAGTGTAAAATATTAAAGGGACAGTCTACACCAGAATTTTTATTGTTTTAAAAGATAGATAATCCCTTTATTACCCATTTCCCAGTTTTGCATAACCAACACAGTTATAATAATATACTTTTAACCTCTGTGATTATCTTGTATCTAAGCCTCTGCAAACTGCCCCTTTTTTCAGTTCTTTTGACAGACTTGCAGTCTAGCCAATCAGTGCCGGCTCCCAGATTACTTCATGTGCACGAGCACAGTGTTATCTATATGAAATATGTGAACTAACACCCTCTAGTGGTGAAAAACTGTTAAAATGCAATCTGAAAGAGGTGGGCTTCAAGGTCTAAGAAATTAGCATATGAACCTCCTAGGTTAAGCTTTCAACTAAGAATACCAAGAGAACAAAGCAAAATTGGTGATAAAAGTAAATTAGAAAATTGTTTAAAATGACATGCTCTATCTGAATCATGAAAGTTTATTTTGGCCTAGAATGTCCCTTTAAGCTAGCAGAATGAGCTCCCTATCCCGGCCGCTGACAGGGAGACATGAGCTACAAGAGCTATCTATATAAAAAATAGTGTTACTTATAGTGGGAATAGCATGTAAATTTAGTGAGTCATCTCTCATGTTAAACTATGAACCTAATCCACTTGACATTAGAGTTTATATCCGAGAATAAAACTAGTTCCCACAAAATCAAAAGGGTATATTATTAACCAAGCAGTAGTGTACATTACATCTGAACAAATACAGGGCTACACACAGGGCTGGCACTTGAGTAAGATAGTATAGGCAGCTGCCTATGTGCCCCAGGAGGGGGGCGCCGAGAGCAGGAGGTGCCACTGCCGATCATCTGCCTGAAGCATGTGAAATGTTTTTGTTGTTGATGACATTGACAACTTAACTTAACATGCGATACGCACACACACAGGAGGACTCAGGAGTGGAGAGAGACTCAGAGCGTGAAACAACTCAGTCACTCAGTCAGGCAGCATAAATCTTAAATCTTGCCTGGCTGGAGTGGCTGCAACTTCCATCTCAACCTAACTAGTTCTACAACATGGCCCGAGTCAAGATGGGCTGGCTACATTGTGGGCGTGTCGACGTGTGGAGGTGGCATGATGTGTGGTCGTGTGCCGTGGAGTTCGCTTGCGCAGCTGTGCCTCCTGCCTGCCTAAGCCGCTACCTATGACTATAAGAGGGAAATCATGCGGGGTCCGTGATGTCTGGCGCCACGTGACTCAATGAGCCACGTGAGTGACGCCCACCCAGATGGGCCGGCCAGACCGGGTCCGGTACTGATCAGTGAGGTAGGATGGTGGTGGGGCCGGGCCTGGGGTCAGGACTGAGGCCTTTAGCCTGGCTTCTTTTAACCCTAGTCCCCATTCTGTGTCAGGTTCCAGCGTGTCACATACCTTTGCTTGAGAATCACGGATTTAAACTATTAAATATTATGTAAAAGGCTTGTTGCTGACATATGCTTACACAAATATATTAGATACGGATTTCTTTGTCCAAGTAATCATTTGCCAAATAACTGCAACACATGAATCTGTTTCTGGAAGCTCAGGGGTTAATAATATGATCCGTTGTTGGGCTTTAAAGCCGGTTATTTGGGGGGGGGGGGAAGTTACTCTGCTCATGCCTCTGTAACAAATCATAAGTTATAAATAGCACAGCACTAGCTATACCCATTTCTACTGAACATACTGCAGTGGTGTAAAAAAAATAAAGTATATTTTGTCTGGAAGATTTAATATATATTTAATTATAATAAGGTCTAATAACATTGGTTAATGTTTAATTATTCTAATGGAAAGGGATGTGTCATGCTGCTGCTGATCCTGGGTTATTGAGGGGTTCTGCAAGATCTCTCAGCCCACCCACTGCAGGCTGAGGGCAGCAGCCGGGCATGTAGGGGTGGTGGGCGTTGGCGCCAGACAGAAATTATAATGTCCGGTGCTTAAATTGCACGTGAGGACAGAGACAGAGTGTGTTGACTCTGATGCAGAGATATAGAAAAATATATGTTGACAGCATATCCCGAAGCTTCACCTGGTCGTTTTAACATATCTGCTAAATTAATCAAGTCACTCTCTTTTTTAATTTGTGTCTGTGTTAGTGCATCTGTGTCTGTTTCTGTGTTGGTGTCTGTGTGTCTCTGTGTACTGTGTTTGTGATAGTATGTATCTATGTTAGTATCTCTGATCTCTGTGTTAGTGTGGGTCTGAGTGCATGTCTGTGTTATTGTCTGTGTGTGTTAAGTTTAGGTGCAATTGTAAATATATCTGTGTGTGTGTGTGTGTGTGTGTGTATGTAATATATATATATATATATATATATATATATATATATACACACACACACACACACACATACACTGTATATATGTATATATATATATATATATATATATATATAAAATTTAGCAAAGAAGCACTCACTGAACGGTTCCAACTGTGACAACAGACTTTAATTCAAACGAGTGACGTTTCGGGACAGTAACAGTCCCTTCCTCTGACAAGTTAACAATGTGAAAAAACAGGCCTTAAATAGGCTCCAAAATTACCCTCCCCACGAGTGTGACCAATCATGGTCAAGATTACATAACCTATCTTACCCAGTGACCAATAGTAATCAATAATGCAAAACAAGTGTAACTAGTGAATTAAAACATAAGACCCCGTGTTGCTAATAGAATGGGGGGAATAATCTCAGTCCAACCATATACACAAGGCAGCTAAATAGCTTTAAAATTGTAAACAAAGTGAGAAAAGGGAACAAAAATAAGGGGATCGCACTCTAACCAATCGTTGTAGTCCCAGCCATAGAGATCGTAATTCCACCAATGGGCAATCATCTATCTTATGGGAATCATAATAGCACCAATCATCGGCCATATGACACTCAGTGTCCGATGCGTCATAGCTATATGCTTTCCAGTTACGCCCACCTGTCACTGGCGATGCCTGTTTATATATAGCAACAAGGGAAAAACCGATCGCTGTTTGTCAGTCATAGACAAATACAGCACTGGGACCGCCCTTAGTTACACAGCATGAGATCAAGTAATATAGCTGATTTCATACAGAATTAATGTTAGTGTTACCCCCTTAGACACCTAAGGAGTACCACAGCGAACCTAGTGCTGTCAAAAAAATGACGAAAACTAACCTATCAGCGGTGTGTCCACACCCCCGTGGGCGTGACAAAACATCGGTAGATACTGCCTGTATCTATATGTCAGCTTAAAAATGTGCTCACCTAATAGGATCATACCCTTATCACTCATCTGTAGATGACAAGTGATATCTCTCTTAAATCACTCACATTAACCGACAGTGACAAACATGGTTATCAAAAAATATGACGAAAACTAACCTATCAGCGGTACGTTCACACCCCCGTGGGCGTGACAAAACATCGATAGATACTGCCTGTATCTATATGTCAACTTAAAAATGTGCTCACCTAATAGGATCATACCCTTATCACTCATCTGCAAATGACAAGCGATATTTATCTTAAATCACACACATTAACCGACAGTGACGAACATGACTATATTAATGTAACATTACTAGTAAGTGTTTGTTTTTTGTCCTAATGGCAAAAAAATGTGATCCATATCTATTTTTATTTTTTATTTTTAAGGTCCCTACATACAGACTCATAACTCCCTAAAAAAATAAACTACAAACCAAAAATGTAAAAGTGTATAATAATAAAATCAATTGAATCATGTTAAACCAAAAAAAAGGTAAACATATATGTATAAAACAACATATTAGCTATTCTATATCCATAATAGAAAATAGCAAAAAAGTGAGATGTGTATCACTGTCGGCGCCTTGTGAGGGCACCGCAAGCTTGGCAACTATCTATCAATAAGTATGGCGCTGATTATAGGTTTAGTGTGAGGCAGACCACCCAAACTAAAGAGCAACACGGGGTGTCAACAAAGTGAGACATAAAATACAAAAAATACAATAAAGTTAAAATTAATTCGTCCACCTATGTATATTACATAAGGGCAATATAGGACTGAGAAATCAGCATTGTCTACAGTTATATTGTGCTCTTAGATCGGTCAGCTGTACTCTGGGTCGAGAACTGTATGAAATCAAGAGAACTCAAGATAAATAAAATAAAAAGAAATAAAAATAAAATTAAAAATAAAAATGAAAATAAAAATATAAAAAATAAGAAAAAAGAAAATAAAAGAAACAAAAATAAAATAAAATAAAATGCGTAAAGAAATAAAACTAAATAAAGCAAAAATGAAAATATAAAAAGAAATAATAAAACTAAACATAAATATAACAAAAGATAAAAATAAAAATGAAATAAATATAAAATATAGATATAAATATAAAAAATATAAAAAAGATAATAAAAATAAAATTAAAATAAAATAAAATAGAATAAAATAGAATGCAAGAAATAGATTGAACAACATAAATACGCACATGCACATCCACCCAAAAGTACATACATATCTGCACCCACTCAAATATACTAAAAAACCAAAAAAGAAATAAAAAAGAATGAAAAGGACGAAGAAAGAAGAAAGGAGAAAGAGAAAGAAGTAGAAGCAGAAAAAAGGCCAGTACTGAATAAGACAAGATCAGCCACCCAGTGGGTACTGGGATATAGAAAAACAAAAATAATAAATATGAAAATCAAGTTGAAAAAGAAAAAAAAACAAAATGGAGATTAAGGGCTAATGGATCATGGGCTCTCAATGAGATGGACATCAAAGTTGCCCGCCGCCACCAGCAATGGAGAGTATAGAGAATAACGTAATTAACATCAGTTCACGTACTCTGACTGAGTCTGAAGTGAGTTTACTCAATAAGGGTTTATCCTTTGTGCCATCCATGCGAGTCAATGAGTTTGATGCCTACATAGACATCCAGAGGTTTGGCAGGAACTTAAGACTCAGAGAATTCTTTAATCATAATCAAGAACAAGAGTGCACATTTAGAGCCAAGGGCTCATTCGATCCCTCCTCCAATAACTCTACTATCCATACTTTTACAAATTTCCTCACCACATCCATCAAGGATAGACCAAAAATGAGGATCAGAGATAATCTCACCAAGAGTGAGAGGACAGCCCTCAAAACCTTGAAAGATGACACCTCAGTAGTGATCCGCCCAGCGGATAAGGGTGGGACGATAGTCCTGCTGGACACTGCATATTATAAGCAAGAAATTCTTGGACAATTGTCTGATAAGAAGACATACATACCACTCAGGGGTGATCCAACTGTGAAGCTTAAACTGAAAATTGACACTATACTAATGGAGTTCAAAGAAAGGACACTTATCACACAACAAGATTATAATTTCTTAAGCCGTAAACATCCAATAATCCCCCTACTATACACTCTACCTAAGGTGCATAAAAATGCTTATAACCCTCCAGGGAGACCGATTGTCTCAGCGAGGGGTTCGCTACTCCAACCACTAGCACAATTTGTTGATTATTATCTACAACCTTTGGTGCAATCTATGCCATCATACATACGTGACTCAAATGACTTCATCATGGGCATTAAGAAGTTGGAGGACATCACTGACGGAGACCTTCTGGTCACTCTTGATGTGTCCAGCCTTTACACGGTCATCCCCCATCAGGATGGCATTACAGCAGTTATACAGACACTCAGGAAGGCAGCATACATTGGCCCATCAGAAGAAGTACTCATCTGCCTCCTCTCATTATGTCTGAGGGAGAACTACTTTCTATTTGACTCTACATTTTATCTACAAATCTCAGGGACAGCGATGGGGTCGAATGCGGCCCCATCGCTGGCCAATTTGTTTATGGCATTTTATGAGACATCCATCATGAAGGTCTTTAATAACGCTAACATCAGATATTACTGTCGGTATATAGACGACCTGTTCTTGGTCTGGTCGGATGGAGAAGATAGTCTAACACAATGGATTGAGAATCTGAATACAATTGAAAGTCCCATTAAATTTACCCATACAATCAGCCATTCCACGGTGGACTATCTTGATGTTAGGGTCTTCAAGGTGGATGGGAGATTGGGCACAACTTTGTTCCGCAAAGCCACGGACCGAAATTCATTACTGCATGCTAGAAGTTGCCACCAACCTAGCCTTATACACAATATCCCCAAAGCCCAGTACCAACGGGTGATTAGAAACAATACCAATGAGAGATTGTGCGAGGAACAACTACAGGATATGACAAAGCGTTTTATGGAAAGAGGGTATAGGCACAAGGACTTGCTAGAGGTCAAATCATGTGTGCTGTCTACGCAGGAACCAGGAGAAGAGTCCAAATCAAAAGAAGGAGATCAACTCACCTTTGTGACCACATACTCACCAGATATTATACCACTAACCCAAACCATTAAGGAAGAATGGAAACTGATTGAAGCAGATCATACTCTGCCTTTCAAGAATTGGAAGGCACCAAGGATAGGGTTTCGTCGAGGAAGGAATCTGAGAGATTATCTTGTTAAAGCGGATGTCAATCCAGAAGGGGGTGCAGGGACATGGCTGAGGACGAAAAAGAAAGGGTGCTACCGCTGCATTAGCTGTGTGACGTGCAGTGGGATGATCACTGGCTCCCACTTTCGTCATCCTGAAAGCAACAGGACATACGAGATTAAATACTATCTAACTTGCACTACCCAATACGTAATATATCTTTTGAACTGCCCCTGCGGGAAATTTTATATTGGCAAAACAACTGACGATGCAAGGACGAGAATGGCCAACCACAGGTCCAGCATCCGTTTGGCCATAAGAAACAAAAAGGCAGACCAACCGGTGGCAAGGCACTTCTTGGAGGCAGGCCACACTGTCAATGATCTGAGATTTCGACTGATTGACCATGTACCGACCCTGCGGAGGGGGGGAGACAGAGATAACATGCTACTTCGCAAAGAATCAAGGTGGATCTATGAACTGGGGACCCTCAGTCCCAGGGGTCTTAATACCCACACAGGATGGCAATGTTATCTATGAACTTTGAGGTCCAGGCTATATGAACTTTGATGTCCATCTCATTGAGAGCCCATGATCCATTAGCCCTTAGTCTCCATTTTGTTCTTTTTCTTTTTCAACTTGATTTTCATATTTATTATTTTTGTTTTTCTATATCTCAGTACCCACTGGGTGGCTGATCTTGTCTTATTCAGTACTGGCCTTTTTTCTGCTTCTACTTCTTTCTCTTTCTCCTTTCTTCTTTCTTCGTCCTTTTCATTCTTTTTTATTTCTTTTTTGGTTTTTTAGTATATTTGAGTGGGTGCAGATATGTATGTACTTTTGGGTGGATGTGCATGTGCGTATTTATGTTGTTCAATCTATTTCTTGCATTCTATTTTATTCTATTTTATTTTATTTTAATTTTATTTTTATTATCTTTTTTATATTTTTTATATTTATATCTATATTTTATATTTATTTCATTTTTATTTTTATCTTTTGTTATATTTATGTTTAGTTTTATTATTTATTTTTGTATTTTCATTTTTACTTTATTTAGTTTTATTTCTTTACGCATTTTATTTTATTTTATTTTTGTTTCTTTTATTTTCTTTTTTCTTATTTTTTATATTTTTATTTTTATTTTCATTTTTATTTTTAATTTTATTTTTATTTCTTTTTATTTTATTTATCTTGAGTTCTCTTGATTTCATACAGTTCTCGACCCAGAGTACAGCTGACCGATCTAAGAGCACAATATAACTGTAGACAATGCTGATTTCTCAGTCCTATATTGCCCTTATGTAATATACATAGGTGGTTCTCTCATCATCATGTTGTTATTTTCTTGTCCATTATATGGACGAATTAATTTTAACTTTATTGTATTTTTTGTATTTTATGTCTCACTTTGTTGACACCCCGTGTTGCTCTTTAGTTTGGGTGGTCTGCCTCACACTAAACCTATAATCAGCGCCATACTTATTGATAGATAGTTGCCAAGCTTGCGGTGCCCTCACAAGGCGCCGACAGTGATACACATCTCACTTTTTTGCTATTTTCTATTATGGATATAGAATAGCTAATATGTTGTTTTATACATATATGTTTACCTTTTTTTTTGGTTTAACATGATTCAATTGATTTTATTATTATACACTTTTACATTTTTGGTTTGTAGTTTATTTTTTTAGGGAGTTATGAGTCTGTATGTAGGGACCTTAAAAATAAAAAATAAAAATAGATATGGATCACATTTTTTTGCCATTAGGACAAAAAACAAACACTTACTAGTAATGTTACATTAATATAGTCATGTTCGTCACTGTCGGTTAATGTGTGTGATTTAAGATAGATATCGCTTGTCATTTGCAGATGAGTGATAAGGGTATGATCCTATTAGGTGAGCACATTTTTAAGTTGACATATAGATACAGGCAGTATCTATCGATGTTTTGTCACGCCCACGGGGGTGTGAACGTACCGCTGATAGGTTAGTTTTCGTCATCTTTTTTGATAACCATGTTTGTCACTGTCGGTTAATGTGAGTGATTTAAGAGAGATATCACTTGTCATCTACAGATGAGTGATAAGGGTATGATCCTATTAGGTGAGCACATTTTTAAGCTGACATATAGATACAGGCAGTATCTACCGATGTTTTGTCACGCCCACGGGGGTGTGGACACACCGCTGATAGGTTAGTTTTCGTCATTTTTTTGACAGCACTAGGTTCGCTGTGGTATTCCTTAGGTGTCTAAGGGGGTAACACTAACATTAATTCTGTATGAAATCAGCTATATTACTTGATCTCATGCTGTGTAACTAAGGGCGGTCCCAGTGCTGTATTTGTCTATGACTGACAAACAGCGATCGGTTTTTCCCTTGTTGCTATATATAAACAGGCATCGCCAGTGACAGGTGGGCGTAACTGGAAAGCATATAGCTATGACGCATCGGACACTGAGTGTCATATGGCCGATGATTGGTGCTATTATGATTCCCATAAGATAGATGATTGCCCATTGGTGGAATTACGATCTCTATGGCTGGGACTACAACGATTGGTTAGAGTGCGATCCCCTTATTTTTGTTCCCTTTTCTCACTTTGTTTACAATTTTAAAGCTATTTAGCTGCCTTGTGTATATGGTTGGACTGAGATTATTCCCCCCATTCTATTAGCAACACGGGGTCTTATGTTTTAATTCACTAGTTACACTTGTTTTGCATTATTGATTACTATTGGTCACTGGGTAAAATAGGTTATGTAATCTTGACCATGATTGGTCACACTCGTGGGGAGGGTAATTTTGGAGCCTATTTAAGGCCTGTTTTTTCACATTGTTAACTTGTCAGAGGAAGGGACTGTTACTGTCCCGAAACGTCACTCGTTTGAATTAAAGTCTGTTGTCACAGTTGGAACCGTTCAGTGAGTGCTTCTTTGCTACATTTTATCTACTATTTCACAGCACCCTGACAAGCTGCAGAAGTTGGTGAGAGTGCACTTACAACATCGCTTGAAATATATATATATATATATATATAAACACACACACTGTATCTATATATATATATATATATATATATATATATATATGTATGTTATGCAACACTGCCACAATTTGATTTGTTATGTGGCATAACCATTTTTTGATTTGCTATGCAGTGCTATCACTGTTTAATGTGTTATGTGACGTTACCACTGTTTGATTTGTTATGCAGCACCACTACTGTTTGATTTGTTATGTGGCATAACCATTGTTTGATTTGCTATGCAGTACTACCACTGATTGATGTGTTATGTGGCGTTACCACTGTTTGATGTGTTATGTGGCGTTACCATTGTTTGATTTGTTATGCAGAGCTACCACTGTTTGATTTGATTTGCTGCACTACCACTGTTTGATTTGCATTTAGCCACCAATTAGCAAGAGCTACCCAGGTGCTGAACCAAAAATGGGCCGGCTCCTAAGCTTACATTCCTACTTTTCAAATACAGGTAGCCCTCAGTTTACGCCGGGGTTAGGTTCCAGAAGGAATGGTTGTAAATCGAAACCGTTGTAAATTGAAACCCAGTTTATAATGTAAGTCAATGGGAAGTGAGGGAGATAGGTTCCAGGCCCCTCTCAAAATTGTCATAAGTAACACCTAATACATTATTTTTAAAGCTTTAAAATGAAGACATTAAATGCTAAACAGCATTATAAACCTAATAAAATAATCACACAACACAGAATATATAATTAAACTAAGTTAAATTTACAAAAACATTTGCTAAACAGTATTATAAACCTAATAAAATAATCACACAACACAGACTTCACTTGCATTTTTCTGCAAACAGTTCTTTCTATGCATTCCAATCTGGACTGATTTATAGACAGGAAGATCTTGTTCCTTTGAAATCTGCTTGATAGCTCAAGTCTGGTTAAACTGTTTAATTTCAGCTTGCTTGGCTTTGCTGCAACACAAGCGGACAGCTCCACCTACTGGCTATTTTAATAAATGCACTGCTTCTCAATGCTTTTCAATAGCAGTCACATGACTGGAAAAAACAGAATTTATGCTTACCTGATAAATTACTTTCTCTTGCGGTGTATCCAGTCCACGGATTCATCCTTACTTGTGGGATATTCTCATTCCCTACAGGAAGTGGCAAAGAGAGCACACAGCAAAGCTGTCCATATAGCTCCCCCCCTAGCTCCGCCCCCCAGTCATTCGACCGACGGTTAGGAGAAAAAGGAGAAACCATAGGGTGCAGTGGTGACTGTAGTTTAAACAAGAAATTTTAACCTGACTTAATTGCCAGGGCGGGCCGTGGACTGGATACACCGCAAGAGAAATTAATTTATCAGGTAAGCATAAATTCTGTTTTCTCTTGCAAGGTGTATCCAGTCCACGGATTCATCCTTACTTGTGGGATACCAATACCAAAGCTTTAGGACACGGATGAAGGGAGGGAACAAGGCAGGTAACCTAAACGGAAGGCACCACTGCTTGCAAAACCTTTCTCCCAAAAATAGCCTCCGAAGAAGCAAAAGTATCGAATTTGTAAAATTTGGCAAAAGTATGCCGTGAAGACCAAGTCGCTGCCTTACAAATCTGTTCAACTGAAGCCTCATTCTTGAAAGCCCATGTGGAAGCCACAGCTCTGGTGGAATGAGCCGTAATTCGTTCAGGAGGCTGCTGTCCAGCAGTCTCATAAGCCAATCGGATGATGCTTTTCAGCCAGAAGGAAAGAGAGGTAGCAGTCGCTTTCTGACCTCTCCTGGTACCAGAATAAATGACAAACAAGGATGATGTTTGTCTGAAATCTTTAGTTGCTTGTAAATAGAATTTCAAAGCCCGGACCACATCAAGATTGTGTAAAAGCCGTTCCTTCTTAGAAGCTGGATTAGGACACAGGGAAGGAACAATAATTTCCTGGTTAATATTCTTATTAGAAACCACCTTGGGAAGAAAACCAGGTTTGGTACGCAAAACTACCTTATCTGAATGGAACACCAGATAGGGTGAATTACACTGCAAAGCAGACAATTCTGAAACTCTTCGAGCAGAAAATATAGCTACCAAAAACAAAACTTTCCAAGATAATAACTTAATATCTATGTAATGTAGAGGTTCAAACGGAACCCCTTGAAGAACTGAAAGAACTAAATTTAGACTCCATGGAGGAGCCACAGGTCTAAAGAAAGGCTTGATTCTGACTAAAGCCTGTACAAACGCTTGAACGTCTGGTAGTTCTGCCAGACGCTTGTGTAAAAGGATGGACAGAGCGGATATCTGTAACTTTAAGGAACTAGTTGACAAACCTTTCTCCAATCCTTCTTGGAGAAAAGACAATATCCTTGGAATCCTAATCTTACTCCACGAGTAACCCTTGGATTCACACCAAGCAAGATATTTCCGCCATATCTTATGGTAAATTTTCCTGGTGATAGGCTTTCTAGCCTGGATCAGAGTATCTATGACTGATTCAGAGAAACCACGCTTGGATAGAATTAAGCGTTCAATCTCCAAGCAGTCAGCTGCAGAGAAACTAGGTTTGGATGCTTGAATGGACCCTGTATTAGAAGATCCTGCCTCGTTGGCAGTGTCCATGGTGGGACAGATGACATGTCCACTAGGTCTGCATACCAATTCCTGCGTGGCCACGCAGGCGCTATCAGAATTACCGAAGCCTTCTCCTGCTTGATTCTGGCTACCAGCCGAGGGAGAAGAGGAAACGGTGGAAATACATAAGCTAGACTGAAGGACCAAGGCGCTACCAGAGCATCTATCAATGCCGCCTTGGGGTCCCTGGACCTGGATCCGTAAAGAGGAAGTTTGGTGTTCTGACGAGACGCCATCAGATCCAACTCTGGAATGCCCCATAGCTGGGTCAGCTGGGCAAAAACCTCCGGGTGGATTTCCCACTCCCCCGGGTGAAAAGTCTGACGACTTAGGAAATCCGCTTCCCAGTTGTCTACTCCTGGGATGTGAATCGCAGATAGATGGCAAGAGTGATCCTCCGCCCACCTGATTATTTTGGTTACTTCCTTCATCGCTAAGGAACTCTTTGTTCCTCCCTGATGATTGATGTATGCTACAGTCGTGATGTTGTCCGACTGAAATCTGATGAATTTGGCCGTCGCTAGCTGAGGCCATGCCTGGAGCATGTTGAATATCGCTCTCAGTTCCAAAATGTTTATCGGGAGAAGAGACTCTTCCCGAGACCATAGGCCCTGAGCTTTCAGGGAGTCCCAGACCGCGCCCCAGCCTAACAGACTGGCGTCGGTCGTTACAATGATCCACTCCGGTCTGCGGAAACACATTCCCTGAGACAGGTGATCCTGAGACAACCACCAGAGAAGAGAATCCCTGGTCTTCTGGTCCAGTTGGATTTGAGGAGACAAATCTGCATAATCCCCATTCCACTGTTTGAGCATGCACAATTGCAGTGGCCTGAGATGAATTCAAGCAAAAGGGACTACGTCCATTGCTGCTACCATTAAACCGATTACCTCCATGCACTGAGCTACAGATGGCCGAGGAAAGGAATGAAGAGCTCGGCAAGTAGTTAAGAGCTTTAGCCTTCTGACCTCCGTCAGAAATATTTTCATTTCTACCGAGTCTATTAGTGTTCCCAGGAAGGGAACCCTTGTGAGCGGGGACAGCAAACTTTTTTCGGTGTTCACCTTCCACCCGTGAGACCTTAGAAAGGCCAGAACAATCTCCGTATGAGCCTTGGCTCTGGGAAAAGACGACGCCTGTATTAAGATGTCGTCCAGGTAAGGTGCTACTGCAATGCCCCGCGGTCTTAGTACCGCTAGAAGGGACCCTAGCACCTTTGTGAAAATTCTGAGAGCAGTGGCCAACCCGAAGGGAAGGGCCACGAACTGATAATGTTTGTCCAGAAAGGCGAACGAATATGAAGGTACGCATCCTTTAGATCCACGGTAGTCATATATTGACCTTCCTGGATCATCGGTAAGATTGTCCGAATGGTCTCCATTTTGAATGATGGAACTCTGAGGAATTTGTTTAGAATTTTCAGATCCAGGATTGGCCTGAAAGTTCTTTCCTTTTTGGGAACCACAAACAGGTTTGAGTAAAAACCCAGTCCTTGTTCTGTAATTGGAACTGGACATATCACTCCCATCTTGAGTAGATCTTCTACACAGCGTAAGAACGCCTCTTTCTTTGTCTGGTCTGTAGACAGACGAGAAATGTGAAACCTTCCCCTTGGAGGGGAGTCCTTGAATTCTAGAAGATATCCCTGAGCAATGATCTCTAATGCCCAAGGATCGGGAACATCTCTTGCCCAAGCCTGAGCAAAGAGAGAGAGTCTGCCCCCTACCAGATCCGGTCCCGGATCGGGGGCTACCCCTTCATGCTGTTTTAGTAGCAGTCGCAGGCTTTTTGGCCTGTTTACCCTTGTTCCAGCCCTGCAAAGGCTTCCAGGTTGCCTTGGGCTGTGAAGCGTTACCCTCTTGCTTTGCGGTTGCAGAGGTTGAAGCAGGACCGCTCCTGAAGTTGCGAAAGGAACGAAAATTAGCCTTGTTTTTAGCCTTAAAAGGCTTATCTTGCGGGAGGGCATGGCCCTTTCCCCCAGTGATATCCGAAATAATCTCCTTCAACTCGGGCCCGAAAAGGGTCTTTCCCTTGAAAGGAATATTTAGTAATTTTGTTTTGGACGATACATCGGCCGACCATGACTTGAGCCAAAGCGCTCTGCGCGCCATAATGGCAAAACCAGAATTTTTCACCGCTAACTTAGCTAATTGCAAAGCGGCATCTGTGATAAAAGAATTAGCTAGCTTTAGAGCCTTAATTCTATCCATTATTTCGTCGTATGAGGTCTCCGTCTGGAGCGATTCCTCCAGCGCCTCAAACCAAAAAGCCGCTGCAGTAGTTACAGGAATAATGCAGGCAATAGGTTGGAGAAGGAAACCTTGTTGAACAAATATTTTCTTTAGTAACCCTTCTAATTTTTTGTCCATAGGATCTTTGAAAGCACAACTGTCTTCAATTGGTATGGTTGTGCGCTTGGCTAGTGTTGAAACTGCCCCCTCTACCTTAGGGACCGTCTGCCACGCGTCCCGCCTGGGATCAGTTATGGGGAACATTTTCTTAAAGATGGGGGGGGGAACAAAGGGTACACCTGGTCTCTCCCACTCCCTAGCAACAATATCCGCCACCCTCTTAGGGATTGGAAACGCATCAGTGTATACAGGGACTTCTAGATATTTGTCCATTTTACACAATTTCTCTGGGTCCACCATAGGGTCACAATCATCCAGAGTTGATAAAACCTCCCTAAGCAATATGCGGAGGTGTTCCAATTTAAATTTAAACGCTAGTGAATCTGATTCTGCCCGCTGAGAAACTTTCCTGAGTCAGAAATTTCTCCCTCAGACATAACATCCCTCGCCCCTACTTCAGAGTGTTGTGAGGGTACATCAGATAAACCTCCCAAAGCTTCCGACTGCTCCTCATCTGTTCTCAAGACAGAGCTATCGCGCTTTTTAGGGAAAACTGGCAGCTTGGATCGAAAGGCCGCAAGGGAATTATCCATGACTGTCACTAGTTGTTGCAATGTAATAGGTGCCAATGCACTAGAGGTACTAGGTATTGCTTGCGCGGGCGTAACTGGTGGTGACAGTTGGGGAGAGGAAGTTGAACTATCTTCATTCCCTTCTGTCATAGAATCATCTTGGGCTACATTTTTAAGTGACACAGTATGATCTTTAACTTGTATAGACACCTTAGTGCACTTGGGACACATTTTTAGCGGGGTTCCACCATGGCTTCTGAACACATAGAGCAAGGCTTTTCCTTAGTGTCAGACATGTTTAACAGAGTAGTATTATACACAAGCAGGCTTGAAAAAATACTTTATCAAGTAAAAAACACACTTTGCAATAAATGGTACTGTGCCTTTAAGAAAATAAAAGCGCACACAATTTTACAAAACGGTGAAAAATGAACCAAATCTTTTGAAATCTTTACAGTATGTGCCTAATGCTTTGATATGATTGCACAGCAAGTTTCAGCCTGATTAACCCTTTAATGCCCAAACCGGAGCCGCCTAAAGCAAAACAACCGGTTAATAAACTACAGCACCTTGCCACAGCAGCCTGCTGTGGCCCTACCTTCCCTTAAGGATTGGATTTGAGAAAAACAAGCCTCTTGAAGTCCTCAATCAGTCTCTGGACCCATGTGAAGCAGCATGCAAAGAAACCTTGTCTGAATAAACTGCGCAACTGAGGCACGAAATTAGGCCCCTCCCACTGCACAGCTGTGGGGCCTTCATAACCCAATTTAGGTAACTAAAAAAATGCCATGTGGAATAAAACCCCAATGAACACACCAAAAGTGCTTTAAAAGTGTCAAAATTGAGTATTTTGTTAAATAAAATAATCGATTGCCCTGTAAAATTGTTAACCAGTCCATTGAGCCCTCTTAAATAAGCCTCTAGTTCTATACTAAGTCTCAGAACATGGCTTACCCTTCCCACATGGGGATTCTTGTCAGTCTTCTAGCATTATCTTGTCTTGACTAGAAAAAAATGACTGCAACATACCTCAAAGCAGTTAAGCCTGCAAACTGTTCCCCCCAACTGAAGTTTTCTGGTACTCCTCAGTCCTGTGTGGGAACAGCAATGGATTTTAGTTACAACATGCTAAAATCATTTTCCTCTCAGCAGAATTCTTCATCACATTTCTGCCAGAGAGTAAATAGCACAAACCGGTACTATTTAAAAATAACAAACTTTTGATTGAAGATATAAAACTACAAATTAACACCACATTCACTTTACCCTCCCGTGGAGATGCCCTGTCTGTTAGAGAGGCAAAGAGAATGACTGGGGGGCGGAGCTAGGGGGGGAGCTATATGGACAGCTTTGCTGTGTGCTCTCTTTGCCACTTCCTGTAGGGAATGAGAATATCCCACAAGTAAGGATGAATCCGTGGACTGGATACACCTTGCAAGAGAAAAAAGGTTGTTATTCTGAAACGGTGTAAATTGAACCGTTGTAAAACAAGGGCCACCTGTACAGAGAGCAAGAGAAGGAAACAAAATTGATAATAGGAGTAAATTAGAAATTTGCATGCTCTGTCTAAATCATGAGAGAAAAAAAGTGGGTTTCATATCCCTTTAACTTGCAATGGGGATGGTATGTAATCATGGGGAGAGGGGGGGGGGAGGCAAAATGTATCCTCGCATGTGTGGCCAAAAATCCTAGCATCGGCCCTGGCTACACATATGGGAATGCTAGGGTCAATAAAGATCACTTGATTAAAACCATATTAAACATTTAATAAATATGCCCACTTGAACAGGTGGCTATATGGCAACTATGAGCTTAACTATCTTAACAAGGTGATCTCTAATACACAATACACAGAAAAGCAAAAGTACTATGTTTCATTATAAACTTTCACAATATATGTGTAGATCGCTCACTATGTTGTAGTGGTAACCAGAGTCTCATCTATACGATGCCAGTGCAGGTCAGTATGTATGTTATAACAATAAAGTCCCTCTGCAGACCCACAAAGCAGGGAAAACACTGTGAAACTCTAAAGGCGGTGGCTCTGATCCCATAGTCCACATTTGAACTTTCTTGTTTTAGTAATTGCCAAAGTGTAGATCCTTTATCAAGTTCGAAGCTTAGTAGACAATGGGCTCTCTGCAATATTACCTCCAGTTGCCTTTTTAAAGCGGTTAGTTGCACCCCTTTCTGCATGCTCTACAAAAGTTGTTGTCATCATGTCACCTTGCAGCTTTTAGAAATATCATCTATGACTGAAGCGGCCATTTGGGATTGAATGTACATTTCCTCATTAGTTTTAGTTGTTAACTGCCACTGTTCATCTGGAATCGCATGCAGTATAGTCCGCTTTTGCGAGAGACCTGGATGATGCGCTGCTTTTGAGCTACTGATTTTCACAGCGCATACCACTTCTGTAGGGTTGGCGTCAGTAATCTTTGCTGCCTCTATTAGATTTGTCACTATGACCGTCAAGCTCCGTGTGAGGTTTTGAAAATGCACATCAACTGTTAAACATACTTGCTGCTCCCATAAGTCGATAGCCGCCATCGTGGAAGTGTATATAGAGCGGTAGTGATCGCCACAAGGGTATGATACCTTGAAGCTGCGTTGCAGCTGAAGAGATGAGGGCACAATATACTCTAGAGTTTTAATAGGTGATATCTCCATATTAAAGGTGGATATACCAGGTTCTTCATCTGCAGCAGTAGCTGTAATACGGCAGGAACAGGGTAGAGTATAGTTTAGCCAAAATGTTGCGCACCTAAAAATTCAAGGCAAGATGGCTGCCGTTCATGCTCCCGTATCTCCGACCGTGATTCAAAAATATGTCCAGTTCTGCACAGGGAAATTTAACCAGCCCATTGACCAATTATTCTTTAGCTCCAGTAGATAAGGCAATCTGGAATCTTTGTTTTCCATATATTTAGCGGTCCTAAACTGGATATTTTGCGGTCTTAAAGGTACACTGTAGTCACAAATAAACTAATCATAGATCAAAAAATAATTAATAAAATAAATAGATTTACAATGCCCTTCATGTTTCTAAAATGTACCGTTTACAAGAAAATTATCTGCAATTTTTTAACCCTTTCCAAACCCACTCACTTTATAACTTGTAGCGTTGTCCAATCCGGGCTGACAATCCAGGTTGGAAGGTGGCAACTGTTATTCGATATGTGCATACGCAAGACAGCGCAATGTCACTGAATATGTCACTGTCTTCATATCGGTTCTAGATGCAGTAGACCCGCTCTATCGATCAGAAGACTGTGCTGCGCTGAATAGGTAAGTTAGTTGCGTGCGTGCGTGCGCTTAGAGAATATCTCTAGAATTAACGAGCAACTGAAAAAAACATAATTTATGTAAGAACTTACCTAATAAATTCATTTCTTTCATATTGGCAAGAGTCCATGAGCTAGTGACGTATGGGATATACAATCCTACCAGGAGGGACAAAGTTTCCCAAACCTCAAAATGCCTATAAATACACCCCTCACCACACCCACAATTCAGTTTAACGAATAGCCAAGTAGTGGGGTGATAAAATAAGCAGTAAAAAAACATAGAAAAAAGAGGAACTGGAAATATAATTGTGCTTTTATACAAAAAATCATAACCACCATAAAAAGGGTGGGTCTCATGGACTCTTGGCAATATGAAATTAATTTATCAGGTAAAGTTCATACATAAATTATGTTTTCATTCATGTAATTGGCAAGAGTTCATGAGCTAGTGACATATGGGATAGTAATACCCAAGATGTGGAAGTCCACAGAAGAGTCACTAGAAAGGGAGGGATAAAATAAAAACAGCCATTTTCCGCTGAAAAAATTAAATCCACAAAAAATAAGTTTTTCCTCATAAATAGAAAGAAAAAAAACTTAAAACATTAGCAGAAGAATCAAACTGAAACAGCTGCCTGAAGAACTTTTCTACCAAAGACTGCTTCAGAAGAAGCAAATACATCAAAATTGTAAAACTTAAATGTAAATGTATGCAAAGAAGACCAAGTTGCTGCTTTGCAAATCTGATCAACTGAAGCTTCATTCTTAAAAGCCCAAGAAGTGGAGACTGATCTAGTAGAATGAGCTGTGATCCTCTGAGGTGGGGACTGCCCCGCCTCCAAATAAGCTTTATGAATCAAAAGCTTCAACCAAGATGCCAAAGAAATGGCAGATGCTTTCTACCCTTTCCTAGAACCAGAGAAGACAACAAATAGACTAGAAGTCTTCCTGAAATCTTTAGTAGCTTCAACATATTTCAAAGCTCTTACAACATCCAAAGAATGCAAAGATCTTTCAAGAGCATTCTTGGGATTAGGACACACGGAAGGAACAACAATTGCTCTACTAATGTTAGCATTCACAACCTTAGGAAGAAATTTAAACGAAGTCCGCAAAACAGCCTTATCCTGATGAAAAATCAGAAAAGGAGACTCACAAGAAAGAGCAGACAATTAGGTAACTCTTCTAGCTGAAGAAATAGCTAAAAAAAAACAACACTTTCCAAGAAAGTAGTTTAATATCCAAAGCATGCATAGGCTCAAAAGGAGGAGCCTGCAAAGTCTTCAAAACCAAATTAAGACTCCAAGGAGGAGAGATTGATTTAATAACAGGCTTGATACGAACCAAAGCCTGAACAAAACAGTGAATATCAGGAATCTAAGCAATCTTTCTATGAAATAAAACAGAAAGAGCAGAGATTTGTCCCTTCAAAGTACTTGCAGACAAACCTTTATCCAAACCATCCTGAAGAAACTAAAATTCTAGGAATTCTAAAAGAATGCCAGGAAAATTTATGAAAAGAACACCATGAAATATAGGTCTTCCAAACTCGATAATAAATCTTCCTTGAAACAGACTTACGAGCCTGTAGCATAGTATTAATCACTGAGTCAGAGAAACCTCTATGACTAAGCACTAAGCGTTCAATTCCATACATTCAAATTTAACAATTTGAGATCCTGATGGAAAAACGGCCCTTGAGACAGAAAGTCTGGTCTTAGAGGAAGTGGCCAAGGCTGGCAACTGGACATCCAAACAAGATCCGCAAACCAAAACCTGGTGCTATCAGAAACACATACAATAGTTCCATAATGATCTTGGAAATCACTTTTGGAAAGATATAAGCAGGTTGGTAAAACCAAGGAACTGCTAAAACATCCACCGTCTCCGCCTGAGGATCGCTGGACCTGGACAGGTACCTGGGAAGTTTATTGTTTAGATGAGAAGCCATCAGATCTATTTCTGGAAGACCCCACATCTGTACAATCTGACAAAATACATCTGGATGGAGAGACCACTCCCCCGGATGTAAGGTCTGATGGATGAGATAATCCGCTTCCCAATAGTCTACACCTGGGATATGCACCACAGAAATTAGACAAGAGCTGGATTCTGCCCAAGAAAGTATCCAAGTTACTTCTTTCATAGCTTGGGGAATGCGAGTCCCACCCTGATGATTGACATATTCCAAACCTGAAGAGCCCTGAAGATAGCACGGAGTTCTAAAATATTGATTGGTAACCTCGCCTCTTGAGGTTTCCAAACCCCTTGTGCTGTCAGAGATCCCGAGACAGCTCCCCAACCTGAAAGACTTGCATCTGTTGAGATCACAGTCCAGGTAGGACGAGCAAAAGAGGCCCCCTGAATTAAACGATGATGGTCTAACCACCAAGTCAGAGAGAGTTGAATGTTGGGATTTAAGTATATCAATTGTGATATCCGAGTATAATCCCTGCACCATTGATTCAGCATACAAAGCTGTAGAGGTCTCATGTGAAAACGAGCAAAGGGGATTGCGTCCGATGCTGCAGTCATGAGACCATTAAACTTCCATGTACATAGCCACTGAAGGGAATTGTTGAGACTGACGGTTTTGACAAGCTGAAACCAATTTTATTCGTCTCTTGTCTGTTAAGGACAGAGTCATGGACACTGAATCTATCTGGAAACCTAAAAAGGTGAACCTTGTCTGAGGAATCAACAAACTCTTTGGTAAATTGATCCTCCAACCATGTCTTTGAAGAAACAACACAAGTTGATTTGTGTGAGATTCGGCTAAATGTAAAGACTGAGCTAGAACCAAGATATCATCCAAATAAGAAAACACTGCAATACCCTGTCCTCTGATTACAGATAGAAGGACACTGAGAACCTTCCAAAAGATCCTTGGAGCTGTTGCTAGGCCAAATGGAAGAGCGAAAAATTGGTAATGCTTGTCTAGAAAAGAGAATCTCAGAAACAGATAGTGGTCTGGATGAATCGGAATGTGAAAATAAGCATCCTGTAAGTCTATTGTGGACATATAATGACCTTGCTGAACAAAATGCAAAATAGTCCTTATAGTCACCATCTTGAAAGTTGGGACTCTTCGAAAACGATTCAAAAACTTCAGATCCAGAACTGGCCTGAATGAATTTTCTTTCTTTGGGACAATGAATAGATTTGAATAAAATCTCAGACCCTTTTCTTGAAATGGAACTGGTATTATTACACATGAAAGCTCTAGATCTGAAACACACTTCAGAAAAACCTGAGCCTTCATAGGAGGTCTTACTCTGAATCCTATTCGATACCCTTGAGAGACAAAACTCTGAATCCACTGATTTTGAACAGAATCTGCCTAAATGTCTTGAAATAATTTCAATCTGCCCCCCACCAGCTGAACTGGATCGAGGGCCGCACCTTCATGCAGACTTGAGGGCTGGCTTTGGTTAAGGCTTGGATTTATTGCAACTTGAAGAAGGTTTCCAATTGGAACCAGAGTCTTTAGGGGAAGGATTGGTTTTCTGTTCCTTGTTCTGTCGAAAGGAACGAAAAACTATTAGAAGCTTTAGATTTACCCTTAGATCTTTTATCCTGAGGCAAAAAAACTCCATTCCCTCCAGTGATAGTTGAAATAATTGAATCCAACTGAGAACCAAATAAATTGTTACCTTGGAAAGAAAGAGATAGTAATCTAGACTTAGATACCATGTCAGCATTCCAAGATTTGAGCCATAAAGCTCTTCAAGCTAAAATAGCCAAAGAAATAGATTTAACATCAATTATGATATCAAAAAACATAATTTATGTAAGAACTTACCTGATAAATTCATTTCTTTCATATTAGCAAGAGTCCATGAGCTAGTGACGTATGGGATATACATTCCTACCAGGAGGGGCAAAGTTTCCCAAACCTCAAAATGCCTACAAATACACCCCTCACCACACCCACAATCAAAACGAATAGCCAAGAAGTGGGGTGATAAGAAAAAAGTGTGAAAGCATAAAAAATAAGGAATTGGAATAATTGTGCTTTATACAAAAAAATCATAACCACCACAAAAAGGGTGGGCCTCATGGACTCTTGCTAATATGAAAGAAATTAATTTATCAGGTAAGTTCTTACATAAATTATGTTTTCTTTCATGTAATTAGCAAGAGTCCATGAGCTAGTGACGTATGGGATAATGACTACCCAAGATGTGGATCTTTCCACGCAAGAGTCACTAGAGAGGGAGGGATAAAATAAAGACAGCCAATTCCGCTGAAAAATAATCCACACCCAAAATAAAGTTTAAATTTTATAATGAAAAAAACTGAAAACATAAGCAGAAGATTCAAACTGAAACAGCTGCCTGGAGTACTTTTCTACCAAAAACAGCTTCAGAAGAAGAAAACACATCAAAATGGTAGAATTTAGTAAAAGTATGCAAAGAAGACCAAGTTGCTGCTTTGAAAATCTGATCAACCGAAGCTTCATTCCTAAATGCCCAGGAAGTAGAAACTGACCTAGTAGAATGAGCTGTAATCCTTTGAGGCGGAGTTTTACCCGACTCGACATAAGCATGATGAATTAAAGATTTCAACCAAGATGCCAAAGAAATGGCAGAGGCCTTCTGACCTTTCCTAGAACCGGAAAAGATAACAAATAGACTAGAAGTCTTTCGGAAATTCTTAGTAGCTTCAACATAATATTTCAAAGCTCTAACTACATCCAAAGAATGCAATGATTTCTCCTTAGAATTCTTAGGATTAGGACATAATGAAGGAACCACAATTTCTCTACTAATGTTGTTGGAATTCACAACCTTAGGTAAAAATTCAAAAGAAGTTCGCAACACCGCCTTATCCTGATGAAAAATCAGAAAAGGAGACTCACAAGAAAAAGCAGATAATTCAGAAACTCTTCTGGCAGAAGAGATGGCCAAAAGGAACAAAACTTTCCAAGAAAGTAATTTAATGTCCAAAGAATGCATAGGTTCAAACGGAGGAGCTTGAAGAGCCCCCAGAACCAAATTCAAACTCCAAGGAGGAGAAATTGACTTAATGACAGGTTTTATACGAACCAAAGCTTGTACAAAACAATGAATATCAGGAAGATTAGCAATCTTTCTGTGAAAAAGAACAGAAAGAGCAGAGATTTGTCCTTTCAAGGAACTTGCAGACAAACCTTTCTCCAAACCATCCTGAAGAAACTGTAAAATTCTCGGAATTCTAAAAGAATGCCAGGAAAAATGATGAGAAAGACACCAAGAAATATAAGTCTTCCAGACTCTATAATATATCTCCCTAGATACAGATTTACGAGCCTGTAACATAGTATTAATCACAGAGTCAGAGAAACCTCTTTGACTAAGAATCAAGCGTTCAATCTCCATACCTTTAAATTTAAGGATTTGAGATCCTGATGGAAAAAAGGACCTTGCGACAGAAGGTCTGGTCTTAACGTTAGAGTCCACGGTTGGCAAGAGGCCATCCGGACAAGATCCGCATACCAAAACCTGTGAGGCCATGCTGGAGCTACCAGCAGAACAAACGAGCATTCCTTCAGAATCTTGGAGATCACTCTTGGAAGAAGAACTAGAGGCGGAAAGATATAAGCAGGATGATACTTCCAAGGAAGTGACAATGTATCCACTGCTTCCGCTTGAGGATCCCTGGATCTGGACAGATACCTGGGAAGTTTCTTGTTTAGATGAGAGGCCATCAGATCTATTTCTGGAAGTCACCACATTTGGACAATCTGAAGAAATACCTCTGGGTGAAGAGACCATTCGCCCGGATGCAACGTTTGGCGACTGAGATAATCCGCTTCCCAATTGTCTATACCTGGGATATGAACTGCAAAAACTAGACAGGAGCTGGATTCCGCCCAAACCAGAATTCGAGATACTTCTTTCATAGCCAGAGGGCTGTGAGTCCCTCCTTGATGATTGATGTATGCCACAGATGTGACATTGTCTGTCTGAAAACAAATGAACGATTCTCTCTTTAGAAGAGGCCAAGACTGAAGAGCTCTGAAAATTGCACGGAGTTCCAAAATATTGATCAGTAATCTCACCTCCTGAGATTCCCAAACCCCTTGTGCCGTCAGAGACCCCCACACAGCTCCCCAACCTGTAAGACTTGCATCTGTTGAGATTACAATCCAGGTCGGAAGAACAAAAGAAGCCCCCTGAACTAAACGATGGTGATCTGTCCACCACGTCAGAGAGTGTCGTACAATCGGTTTTAAAGATATTAATTGAGATATCTTTGTGTAATCCCTGCACCACTGGTTCAGCATACAGAGCTGAAGAGGTCGCATGTGAAAACGAGCAAAGGGGATCGCGTCCGATGCAGTAGTCATAAGACCTAGAATTTCCATGCATAAGGCTACCGAAGGGAATGATTGTGACTGAAGGTTTCGACAAGCTGATATCAATTTTAGACGTCTCTTGTCCGTCAAAGATAGAGTCATGGACACTGAATCTATCTGGAAACCCAAAAAGGTTACCCTTGTCTGAGGAATCAATGAACTTTTTAGTAAATTGATCCTCCAACCATGATCTTGAAGAAACAACACAAGTCGATTCGTATGAGATTCTGCTAAATGTGAAGACTGAGCAAGTACCAAGATATCGTCCAAATAAGGAAATACCACAATACCCTGTTCTCTGATTACAGACAGAAGGGCACCGAGAACCTTTGTAAAAATTCTTGGAGCTGTTGCTAGGCCAAACGGCAGAGCCACAAACTGGTAATGCTTGTCTAGGAACGAGAATCTCAGAAACTGATAGTGATCTGGATGAATCGGAATATGCAGATATGCATCCTGTAAATCTATTGTAGACATATAATGCCCTTGCTGAACAAAAGGCAGGATAGTCCTTACAGTTAACATTTTGAATGTTGGTATCCTTACATAACTATTCAATATTTTTAGATCCGGAACTGGTCTGAAGGAATTCTCCTTCTTTGGTACAATGAAGAGATTTGAATAAAACCCCAGCCCCTGTTCCAGAACTGGAACTGGCATAATTACTCCAGCCAACTCTAGATCTGAAACACATTTCAGAAATGCTTGAGCCTTCGCTGGATTTACTGGGACACGGGAAAGAAAAAATCTCTTTGCAGGAGGCCTTATCTTGAAGCCAATTCTGTACCCTTCTGAAACAATATTCTGAATCTAAAGATTGTGAACGGAATTGATCCAAATTCCTTTGAAAAAACGTAATCTGCCCCCTACCAGCTGAGCTGGAATGAGGGCCGCACCTTCATGTGGACTTAGGAGCTGGCTTTGATTTTCTAAAAGGCTTGGATTTATTCCAGACTGGAGATGGTTTCCAAACTGATACCGCTCCTGAGGATGAAGGATCAGGCTTTTGTTCCTTGTTGTGACGAAAGGAACGAAAACGATTATTAGACCTAAATTTACCTTTAGATTTTTTATCCTGTGGTAAAAAAGTTCCTTTCCCTCCAGTAACAGTTGAGATAATAGAATCCAACTGAGAACCAAATAATTTATTACCCTGGAAAGAAAGGGAAAGCAGAGTAGACTTAGAAGACTGTTACGGTACCAACAGTGTACCAAGGTTAATATCAGATGAACAATGTCCTGCATAGGGAATCAGCAATTCACAACCCAGCCAGTTTTCAGGTTTAAAACAGAATGACATTTATTAAAAGGCTATGCCTAGTATTTATGCAGGTCTGACCCCCCCCCCCCCCCCCAGATGGGGGTTGAAAGGCTGTTGTACATTACATGGAGGGAACAAGCCCTTTGACATGATACAATAGAATTATATTACTTAAACACTTCAACCACAAGACACTTCAACCACAAGACACTCTTGGCCCTTCTTATCACTTGGCCCTTTCTCTCTGTAGGTGATCAAACAATAGAATGCTTAGCACTAATTAGATTATAGCTGGAGCCAGCAACTCTGTCTTTAGAAATTAGTTTCTTAGCTAAACACAATTAACTCCTTCAGTCCTGACAGAAGGGTCTGTCACAAAGACATATCAGCATTCCAAGTTTTAAGCCATAAAGCTCTTCTAGCTAAAATAGCTAGAGACATATACCTGACATCAACTCTAATGATTTACATTACAGGTTGGTTAGTTAGAGAAACTAACCGCAAAAAGATACTTTATAAGCACTCAAAAAGACCCCAATAGTATAGAGTAGAAACGGAATCACACAAATTAAAACGTAAATCTTTATTAGAAATATTTAAAATTGGGTTAATTAAAACTAAAATGCTGGTTTGGAGATCCCAGTACAAAGACTGGATATTATAAACTAGAACCTCTTAGTATAAAGATGTGTAATGGCAGAATAAAGGACACTGGCTTATACTGCACAAATATAGGCAATATGAATATTTGTGCAGTATAAGCCAGTGTCCTTTATTCTGCCATTACACATCTTTATACTAAGAGGTTCTAGTTTATAATATCCAGTCTTTGTACTGGGATCTCCAAACCAGCATTTTAGTTTTAATTAACCCAATTTTAAATATTTCTAATAAAGATTTACGTTTTAATTTGTGTGATTCCGTTTCTACTCTATACTATTGGGGTCTTTTGAGTGCTTATAAAGTATCTTTTTGCGGTTAGTTTCTCTAACTAACCAACCTGTAATGTAACTTGTTGATACATAGCACCCAACCACATACTATTGGATGATACTAGGGCCAATGACCTTATTATTGAACGGTTAAGATCCTATATATTACTTATGAGTGGTGCCATCAATTCAATTTGAATCAACTCTAATGATATCAAAGATGGCATCACAAATAAAATTATTAGCATGTTGAAGAATAATAATAATGCTATGAGAATTATGATCTGTTACTTGTTGCGCTAAAGCTTCCAACCAAAAAGTTGAAGCTGCAGCAACATCCGCCAAAGATATAGCAGGTCTAAGAAGATTACCTGAACACAAGTAAGCTTTTCTTAGAAAGGATTCAATTTTCCTATCTAAAGGATCCTTAAAGGAAGTATCATCTGCCGTAGGAATGGTAGTACGCTTAGCAAGAGTAGAGACAGCCCCATCAACCTTAGGGATTTTTTCCCAAAATTCTAATCTGTCAGATGGCACAGGATATAATTGCTTAAAACGTTTAGAAGGAGTAAATGAATTACCCAAATTATTCCATTCCCTGGAAATTACTTCAGAAATAGCACCAGGAACAGGAAAAACTTCTGGAATAACTACAGGAGATTTAAAAACCTTATCTAAATGTTTAGATTTAGTATCAAGAGGACCAGAATCCTCAATTTCTAATGCAATTAGGACTTCTTTAAGTAAAGAACGAATAAATTCCATTTTAAATAAATATGAAGATTTATCAGCATCAACCTCTGAGACAGAATCCTCTGAACTAGAAGAGCCATTATCAGAATCAGAATGATGATGTTCATTTAAAAATTCATCTGAAAAATGAGAAGTTTTAAAAGACTTTTTACGTTTACTAGAAGGAGGAATAACAGACATAGCCTTCTTAATGGATTTAGAAACAAAATCTCTTATGTTATCAGGAACACTCTGAGTATTAGATGGAACAGCAACAGGTAATGTAACTTTACTAAAGGAAATATTATCTGCATTAACAAGTTTGTCATGACATTCAATACAAACAACAGCTGGAGGAACAGCTACCAAAAGTTTACAGCAGATACACTTAGCTTTGGTAGCTCCAGCACCAGGCAGCGATTTTCCAGAAGTATCTTCTGACTCAGCTTCAACATGGGACATCTTGCAATATGTAATAGAAAAAACAACATATAAAGCAAAATTGATCAAATTCCTTAAATGACAGTTTCAGGAATGGGAAAAAATGCCAGTGAACAAGCTTCTAGCAACCAGAAGCAATAAAAAATGAGACTTAAATAATGTGGAGACAAAAGTGACGCCCATATTTTTTTAGCGCCAAATAAGACGCCCACATTATTTGGCGCCTAAATGCTTTTGGCGCTAAAAATGATGACACATCCGGAACGCCAACATTTTTGGCGCAAAAGAACGTCAAAAATGACGCAACTTCCGGCGACACGTATGACGGCGGAAACAGAAAAAAAATTTTGCGCCAAAAAAGTCCGCGCCAAGAATGACGCAATAAAATGAAGCATTTTCAGCCCCCGCGGGCCTAACAGCCCACAGGGAAAAGTCAAATTTTAAGGTAAGAAAAAAATTGTTTTATTCAAATGCACTATCCCAAATATGAAACTGACTGTCTGAAAATACCAATTTACCAACCAACCTGCTGCGGAGCGCATATCAACGTAGAATCTAGCACAAACTTACTTCACCACCTCCATAGGAGGCAAAGTTTGTAAAACTGATTTGTGGGTGTGGTGAGGGGTGTATTTGTATGCATTTTGAGGTTTGGGAAACTTTGCCCCTCCTGGTAGGAATGTATATCCCATACGTCACTCTTGCTAATTACATGAAAGAAATAGCATCACAGAGAAAATGATTAGCATGTTGAAGCAAATGAACAATGCTAGACAAATCAGGATCTGTTTCCTGTTGCGCTAATCTATCCAACCAAAAAGTTGATGCAGCTGCAACATCAGCCATAGCAATGGCAGGCCTGAGAAGATAGCTAGAAATTAAATAAGCTTTCCTTCCATAAGATTCAAGTTTCCTATCTAAAGGATCTTTAAAAGAAGTACTATCTTCCATAGGAATAGATGTACGTTTGGCAAGAGTATAAATAGCCCCATAAACTTTGGGGACTTTTTCCCAAAACACTAATCTAGCCGCTGGCAAAGGGTACAACTTTTTAAACCTAGAAGAAGGAATAAAAGAAGTACCAGGCTTAATCCATTCCTTAGCAATCACATCAGAAATAGCATCAGGAACTGGGAAAACCTCAGGAGTAACCACAGGAGGTTTATAAACAGAATTTAAATGTTTACTAGTTTCGATATAAATAGGACTGGACTCCTCAATATCCAAAGTAACCAACACTTCTTTCAATAAGGAACAAATATACTCAATCTTGAAAAGATAAGTAGATTTGTCAGTGTCAATGTCTGAGGTAGGATCTTCAGAATCAGAGAGATCCTCATCAGAGGATATTTCAGTATGTTGTCGGTCATTAGAAATTTCATCAAATTTATCAGGTTTTAAAAGACCTTTTACGTTTATTAGAAGGTGGAATAGCAGACAAAGCCTTCTGTATCGCATCAGCAATATAAGCTTTTATATCAACAGGGATATCATGTACATTAGATGTTGAAGGAACAACAGAAACTGTACTAGTACTGATGGAAACATTTTCTGTGTGCAAAAGCTTATCATGGCAACTGTTACATACTACAGCTGGATATATAATCTTAGCTAACTTAACAACAGATACACTTAGATTTGGTAGAACTGTGATCATGCAGCAGGGTTCCAACAGTTGCTTCTGAGACAGGATCAGATTGAGACATCTTGCAAAATTTAAAAGAAAAAACAACATTAAAGAAAAATTTACAATTTCCTTATATGGCAGTTTCAGGAATTGGGAAAAATGCAAACAGCATGGCCCTCTGAGTATATAGAAGGCAAGAGGCATATAGGAATTGGGTTAAAAAATAAACTACATTTTTTGGCACCAAGTATGACGCACAACGCAAAAGGAAGTTTAAAAGTTTAAATTTTTTGGGGCGCCAACAACATCCGGAAATGACGCAACTCGTATCATAACAGACGCAACCTCGTGCAAGGAAAACCTGGCGTCAATTAAGACGCTGGAAATTACGAACTTGCACCAAAGACGTACCTTTGCGCCAAAAAATTCTCGTGCCAAGAATGATGCAATAAATAACAGCATTTTGCGCTCTCGCAAGCCTAATTTTGCCCGTGAAAGAAAAAACAGTCAATTTGAAAAAAAGGACTAAACCCCAGGTAAGACGAATAACTTCCTGAACATGCTTCCCAAACTGAAACTGACAGTCTGCAAAAGGAAATACACATAGACCTGACTCATGGCAAATATAAGTAAAATACATATATTTAAAACTTTATATTAATACATAAAGCGCCAAACCATAGCTGCGAGTGTCTTAAATAAGAAAAAACATACTTACCGAAAGACACCCATCCGCATATAGCAGATAGCCAAACCAGTACTGAAAAAGTATCAGTAGAGATAATGGTATATAAGAGTATATCATCAATCTGAAAAGGGAGGTAGGAGATGAATCCCTACGACCGATAACAGAGAACCTTTGAAAACATTTTTTTCTGCCCAGCCCTTCTTCAAGGGGCATTTTTGTCAGTGAGTACTACTAAAGGTAAGCCAAGATAAGAGTTATACTTACCAATATATCCATTTCTTTTTCAAAGTGACATATGAATCTCACCTTTGGGCTTTCTGGGTTTCATTTGATCTCCCAGATTTATAGTTATGTGTGAACTGCTTCATCTTTGCAGACCTCAAACAAGGCCTAGCTTGGCTATATATGAACACAAGCTAGGAAGAGTAGGGCTATATGCAAAATAAAAATCCCTATTTATCCACACCAACATTTATTTGTATTTACTATTTTGTAGTTAGCTTACCAATTTAATTCTTAATAATACTAATCATAACATGGCCACATGGAATATGTATATATTTAAAATCACTTACCCAGTAGGGATATGTCCAACAATTTCTACACCATAGGTGCCTGAAAGGTTTAATCCAGTTGAGATTCCAGTTGAAATTATTACCTACAAATGGGAAAAACAATTGTTGGGTATATAATATACATAGTCAGGTGACCTTGTGTGACAAACAGACTAAGCAGGGTTTAAATCTTACACTGGCCTAGATTCCAATCTTTGCGAGAACCCACTGAAAAGTATCTGGAACATTATTTTTTTTAAATGTATTTATTTCATTATTTATTGCAGTTGTTTCTAAGCTATACCAAGCAAACTATATGCAACAGGGGTATAGAATGATTTTCAAGTAGGTAATTGTAAGAGATATTCACAAAGTAAAAGATGTAGTAAAATCAAAAGCGAGTCAAAACAGAAATTCAATATTGATGACAATTACAAAATGCAATTTTTCACTTAAATAATATGATTTCAGAACATATATGCAAATAAATTTCATACCATTTCAAGTAATTTTATAATTAAAATGTTTAAACCTCTAAACACTTCAATGTAGTCATAAATTAACATTTCATAGTTTAATTATGTGTTTTGAACTATATTTTTTAACAAACAAAAATCAGACAGTCTAGGTTATTAAAGGGACAATGTACTGAACCAATTTTTTTTCTTTCATGATTCAGATAGAGCATGCAATTTTAAGCAACTTTCTAATTTACTCCTATTATCGATTTTCTTCATTCTAATGCTATCTTTATTTGAAAAGCAAGAATATAAGTTTAGAAGCCGGCCCATTTTTGGTTCACAACCTGTGTGTGTTGTGCTTGCTGATTGGTGGCTAAATGCACTCACCATTAAACAAGTGCTGTCCCTGTTCTGAACCACAAATTGTCTGGCTCCTTAGCTTAGATGCCTTCTTTCTCAAATAAAGATAGCAAGAGAACGAAGAAAAATTGATAATAGGAGTAAAAAAGAAAGTTGCTTAAAATTGCCTGCTCTATCTGAATCATAAAATAAAAAAAAATTGGGTTTAGTATCCCTTTAAAGTGAATGTAAATTTTGATGCTAAAGTGCCCGGTTTTTAAAAATTCGATTAAAAACAGGGGCACTTTAATTCATCAAAATTTACATTTCACTTGTGCCGTGAATTTTTTTTTACCTTTTAATCTTGACAGCAGCTCCAGCTTCCTCCACCCGTCGCAAAGCCTCTTCCTGGGTCTAAAATGATAAATCCGGCTTCCTCCAATCACGGCATTGATCAGATACGGATTCCCCCGGGGGGGAAGCCGTGATTGGAGGATGACCTAGCCATCATTTCTGACATCAGAAATGGCTTGCGACAACCGGAGGAAGCTGGAGCTGCTGTCAAGATTAAAAGGTAAGTATTTCTTCACAACGAGTGAAATGTAAATTTTGATAAATTAAAGTGCCCCTGTTTTGAATCAAATTTTTTAAAAAACGGGCACTTTAGTATAAAAATTTACATTCACTTTAACATGTGCAGGAACTTGGGCATTTCTTAGCTATTTGCAGAGATTTTTTTTTTATAGTGTTACTAAAAATAGGCAAATATTAGTTTTAAACTAGTCCAAGGTGAAGCATTTGAAAAGTTAAAAAAAATATTCAAAAGTATGTTTTCTAATGAATTGGAATACTGATGACAAATTTTCTCTATGTAAGGTGTAGGGATATTTATGTTGGCTAAATTAATTAGGAAACGATTAGATAAATGGTTATTGTGAGGTTAACAGACTTATTGAAATGGGCTTGAATTTGAAAAGAAAATTAAATCTCCATTTCATAAATACTGGGACATAACTACCACCACCCCGCCCCACCCCTTGTGCTCCGTGCGGGATTGCCACAGGTTGGGGAATTCTGTCCAGCTATCTGCCTACAGCCTTTCAGTGTCCTGGTTTTTAGGGACTACTTGAGCCATGCCCATGGCCAGCGAAGGCCCACAGCCCAACAAAACCAGTCCACAGTTCCATGACCCTGCCCCCCAATGCTGCTCCACTCACAAAATGCCAGTGGACCACTTGCCCACAAGCTCTTTAACATCTCATGTCCGAGAAAACATCCAGGAAATGTTGGGAGGTTTGTTGAAAGGCCATTTGGGTGGATTGATATCCAGGGCAAATAGCTTTAGACCTAGTTGGTCCAGTAACAGTATTACTGTAAATGACTTTTGTTCGTTTCTAGGTCTCATAACAATTAAATACACATTGTGCCACCTTTTGTCTGCTATATGTAGCTGGGGACATTTATAAAATAACCTTTACATACAAATGCCAGCATCAAAAACATACTGTAGAAAAAAAATGATTTTGATAAAGTCTTCCAGAATATAAACACAGACAAACTGACAGCAGAAGGCCAACCTAGTCATATTGCTCATATTGCTTCCTGGCATGTAGGATGAATTCATTCCCTGTATAGTTTAAGCAAATCTCCATCATTTTTTTTAATTTCCTTAATATAAATAATCCCATATTACTTAATCATATTAATGACATTTTACACTAATTATGTCATGACATTTGTCAACAAATGTAACAGCTCTACTGTTAGATATATAACCAGAAATGTGAAATATAACCAGAAATGTGAAATATACTCATTATGAGAACATTAGTGCTATTATTTTATTTATAGCTTATTACAACCTCCCATGTTTGTGCACATTACTATAGACAGGAATCTGTATTTTACCTATAGGTGCTCAGCAGTGTGGTGGCATAACAAACAAAAACACTGCATTTATACATACACATGCCGGTCAACAAAAAGGCACCCCACACACTGGCTGAAACAATGTCAACGTTTGCAAATAAATAAATACAGAAATAAACAAACAGTGGAGGTGATCATGTTTTTGGCAATGTTTAACAACCTAATAAACAAACAAATCAACCTGCAGCCTGTCACAAGTCAAACTATAGGTCACAATATGGTCCACAAAGATTTTCAATCTTGCAACAACAGAGGTGTTCAATAGCTGTTCTATATCTATCATTAACCAGCAGGTGGCAGGCTGCCCATACAGGAAATATGACTTCTAACTCCTTCCTGTTGCCTTTCTCCTACACATTTTTTTTACTCTCTTACGTTCCTTTCTATCACCTATACAACAGTTGTATTTCTCTCTTTGCTTCTATCATAATGGCAATTTTCCTCCCAGTTGTACCTGTTTGTTAGGTGACTTTAAAAGACAAAAATATTGCAAGAGTAAATAAAACAAACACTGGTCTAATTATAGCATTAAATTATGATTTTAACTGGCACGGTGTATATGTTATTAAAAGAAACTAAGAAAGAGCCATAAACTATGTAATCTCTGTTAGGTGCAACCCAGCCTGCTATGTATGATACTATTAAACAAAAAAAGGGAAAAGAAAAGAAGAAAGTTAAGTAGAAAGCGGCTTAGGGGCACTATCTTCTATAGTTAAAAGTTAATTCTTTATTTGGAATAATTAAAATCCCATATTTAATAAATACCTTGAGATGCACACAAACACCACAAGTACATTTTGGTCCATAAACGGACCTTTCTCAATGTGAGACGGCCCACATCCAAGTGGATAACTGCAGTTTATTAACTTAAATCAATTTATCCTATCTCATTACCCTTACTGGTCTCAAGGTATTTATTAAATATGGAATTTTAATTAATACAAATAAAGAATGAACATTTAACTATAGAAGATAGTGCCCCAAAGCCGCATTCTACTTTCCTTTCTTCTTTTCTTTTCCCTTTTTTGTTTAATACTAATTATAGCATTGACATATTTATCAATTTCTCTTCAAATCTACATTTTATTAGGTATATGTAGCTTTAGGTTTTATTTGCAATTTTATACTTACCACTATAATCTCCATAGGAATGGGAACTGGCAATTTCTTCTTAAATCGATCATTAATTTCCTTTGCCCCCAAAAGCATCAAGATACAGACAAGACCCACAATCATGGAGGCAATATTAGTTGTTGTTATATTGGATAGCACAGCAACCAAACTCTGTAACGACACAAACAAAGAACAGGTTACTTCTTGTCCTTTTACAGACAGAGAATTCACAGATTCTGAAATTTCCCATGAGAAAAATAATATAATTTGACTGAAGTGAGCCCCATACTAGTTTAAAATGGCAATAGGGATATAAAATGACAACTGAAGATTTGCAGATACGTCATGTTGTCACATATTGGCTACATCCAGTTAAAAGCTGTTTCAGAAGAACTATCCTGTTTTATTAGCATTGAACATTTCTTGAACTATAACATATGACAAAATGGTACAATCAGACTTTTTGATATCATTGTGGCCTCAAAGAATATTTGAGCTCAATTGTGTAAATTAGAGACTGGTAATTTTAGAATTTGTGAAGAATATGAAAGCACCACAATAACAATTAGTATTCTATGCATTAAACACCTTAGAAAATCTACAAAGAAGGGGTCTTTATAACAAACTCTATGAGGTTGTAGTAGAGCCAAATCTACATTACTTCAAATAAGCACAAACTGAATTGAGCTGTTCAAAATATATTAGTTTATTTCTAATATATCCTCTGAATACAACATTTAAACAGTACAAAAGAAAAAACTAAAAAAAATTAAATCTATACTTAAAGGCCAGCAATAGTCAGTCCAACACCTAGGTTGCAATGCACATCACTATGGGTAACTCCTCACTATCTACAAAGGAGATAATTCCAAACAGCAAAATGTGTGACAGCATACAGCAAATTTATTATTTAAAAGGGTTAAACAGGGTTACAGGCAATGTTTTGGGAAACATCCCTTACTCATGCTAACAAACAAACTGCTAAACAATCACAATTTATAAGATAGCACCACTAGATGGTGCTGTAATCACTTTGAGAATTAACCCTAAAGGGATATTATACACTCATTTTTTCTTTGCATAAATGTTTTGTAGATGATCTATTTATATAGCTCATAAAGTTTTTTGTTTTTTTAAATGTATAGTTTTGCTTATTTTTAAATAACATTGCTCTGATTTTCAGACTCCTAACCAAGCCCCAAAGTTTTATGTGAATACTGTCAGCTACCTTCTCCAGCTTGCTCCTGTTTGTGTAAAGGGTCTTTTCATATGCAAAAGAAGGGGGAGGGTCTGATTTCCCACTTGCAGTGGGCTTTCCAGCTACCTTTTCAACAGAGCTAAACTAAGAACTTCTAAGTAAGTTTTTAAACAGTTTTATACTGGATTTTTATATCAGTATCTGTGCATCTTATTCTTTATAGTAGTGTCTATTACATGCAGTTATATTAAAATGAGTGTATATGGTATTCAGTTAAATACAACGGACTAATCCTATCTGGACATAGAGGTATATCATCTAATAAATACATAGAAATACATACTAAATAAAGTATCAAGCTATTTACAATAGAGCACTGGCTATTTTATAGCAGTATTTAGCAACAATATTTTTTAGCAACAGTAATTATTTACAACATTATTTTTAACCATACCACAATATTACTCTAGAGAAAAACAGACAATTCCCAATCCCTGATCATCCCAATTGGTTCTAATGTACCCAATTCATGAATCCAGAATGCTTCTCTTTGTTTTAACATTATCTCTCTGTCACCTCCCCTACGTGGTTTAGGTATATAATTGATTATTTGAAACTGAAGTTGGTTAATGGCATGATTTTTTTTGCAAAAACTGATGGGCAACAGGAGCAGTTTTAATACCTGTTCTAATTGTACTTTTGTGTTCTATGATCCTGTCACGTATACATCAAGTAGTTTCACCCACATAGCCCCGCCCACATGGGCATTTAATCAGATAAATGACATATTGGGTATGACATGTATAATATCCTTTTATATGATACTTTTTACCATTACTTGGATGATAGAACACTGAACCTTTAATTAAATTACTACAACAGGAGCAGTTCAAACATGAGAAACATACTTTATTAATAGCGGGGTTTTCCTTTACTAGGACCTATATTAGCTTTGATTAATTGACCTTGGAGATTCCTACCTCACTTATATGTCGGCAATGGCAAATTCTGGAATTCTAGAATGTTAGGGTTACAACTAGATAAAATACCCCAATGTTTCCTTATGATTTTCTGAACAGTGGGACTCAGGGAATTATACTCAGAGACAAAGGCTATACGTTTACAACCATCATTCTTCGTTTCCTTTTTTTTTAGGTTTCAATAAACCTTCTCTAGGAATAGATAGAACTGATGCTATCTCTTTGTTGATCATAGGTAACGGATAGTCTCGCTCCACTAACCAATTTCCCATATCTATAAGTCTACTCTTAACCACATTTTCATCTGATACAATTTGTCTAACTCTTAAAAGTTGACTGCGTGGTAAAGAGTTGATTAAAGCTATTACGGTCTGTATTAGTACATCCTGTCATAATGATTTTAGTGTCTAAAAATTCAATAAAGTCCTCACTCCAGGTCAACTTGAATTTTATATGACTAGTATCTGAGTTCAAGTCAAGCCTTTTTTAACAACACACTAAGCTAAGCACTTATAATAAAGATACTATTCACTTGCAACATCTTGGCTCTTCTGTAATAAGAGCTCTTTTATTCCTGCTCAGTCTAATCATAGTGTTAAAACATATCCACTTGGTAAAACATGATATTGAAATACTTAATGTAAAAACAAATCAAAATAAGAGACAAAATCTGAATTGTGCTACTAAAATGTATATATCAAATTTTTTTCATAAAAGGTATTTTAAAGCTTTAAACTCTTTAAAACAAAAACCTGACATTATACTAAAGAGAGCCGACAAGGGTGGTGCAATAGTTATGATGACTAAAGAGGATTATACTAACGAAATTAGGAGACAATTGAATGATAGGAATGTTTAAAAGAAATTACCCAACACTCCCTTATTTGCTATACAAAAAGAGCTGAATAGAATTTTGGCTACAGCCTCAAAAAATAACATCATTGGGAATGATGTAATCAAATTTCTTACAGTTAAACACCCTCATACTCCTGTGCTATACATACTTCCTAAAATTCATAAAAGTCGTAACACTCTCCCGGCCGCCCAATTGTTGCAAGCACTGGCTCCATTCTGACACAAGTATCAATTTTTCTAGCTCGTATATTAAGACCCTATGTGGAACGATCATCATCATTTATTAAAGATACAAGTGATTTTCTTTTAAAGGTTTATACTCTCTAGCATTTCCCTCTGATACTGTTCAGTCTTGATGTAGAGAGTCTATATACGTCTATAACACATGCAAGTGGGATAGGAGCAGTTAAATCTGTACTTTGCACTGATAACCATTATAGCAAAGTTCAAGTAGATTTTCTGTTACAATTACTTGAGATGGTACTTTATTGTAACTATTTTCTTTTTTGAAGATGACTACTTTTTACAAATTCAAGGTACAGCCATTAGGCCCAACGTTGCCCCAAATTATGCCAATATTATTATGAATATATTTGAAGAAAAATTAGTTTTTTCTAATAGATGGTTTGTTCAATGTGGCACCAGTTGGTGGCGCTACATTAACGATAAATTTGGCTGGGCAACATTGGAACCCTTATGGCCTTTGTTGATGACTTGAACTCAGCTACTAGTCATAAAAAAACTTAAAGTTGAACTGGAGTGAGGACTTTATTGAATTTTTAGACACTAAAATCATTAAGACAGGATGTACTCTAAAAGCAGATTTATTTAGAAAAAATAAAGACCGTAATAGCCTTCTAGTTCATGATAGCGCACATCCCCCCGCTCTAATTAACTCTTTACCACACAGTCAACTTTTAAGAGTTAGACGAATTGTATCAGATTATAATGTGGTTTAGAGTAGACTTATAGATATGGGAAATAGGTTTGTGAGGCGAGGCCTATGTTCATCAAAAAAATAGCATCAGTTCTATCTATTCCTAGAGAAGGTTTATTGAAAACTAAAAAAAAGGAAACGAAGAATGATGGTAGTAAATGTATAGCCTTTATCTCTGAGTATAATTCTCTGAGTCCCACTGTTCAGAAAATCATAAGGAAACATTGGGGTATTTTATCTAGTTGTAACCCTAACATTCTAGAATTCCCGAATTTGCCTATGCCGGCATATAAGCGAGGTAGGAATCTCCAAGATCAATTAAACAAAGCTGATATAGGTCCTAGTAAAGGAAAAACCCAGAGTTACATCACCACCATTAAAGGGACAGTCTAGTCAAAATTAAACTTTCATTATTCAGATAGAACTTGTAATTTTAATCAACTTTGCTTTGTTCTCTTGGTATTCTTATTTAAAACAAAACCTAGGTAGGCTCATATGCTAAATTCTAAGCCCTTGAGGGCTGCCTCTTATCAAATGTTTTTTAAATTCCTTTTCACAACAAAAGACTGATAAGTTCATGTGGGCCATATAGAAAACACTGTGTTAATGCACAGGGAGTTATTTAAGAGTTAGCACAATACAATACTAAATGCAACTCAATAGATAAAAAACAGTCACAGTTATGTGATCAGGGGGCTGGAAGAAGGTTCTTAGATACAAGGTAATCACATAGGTAAAAAGTATATTAATATAACTGTGTTGGCTATGCAAAACTGGGGAATGGAAGGGATTATCTATCTTTTAAAACAATACAAATTCTATTATAGACTGTCCCTTTAATAAAGGATGTTTCCCATGTTTGAACTGCTCCTGTTGTGGTAATTTAATTAAAGGATCAGTGTTCTATCATCCAAGTAATAATAAAAAGTATCATATAAAAGGATATTATACATGTCATACCCAATATGTCATTTATCTGATTAAATGCCCATGTGGGCGGAGCTATGTGGGTGAAACTACTAAATGTATACGTGACAGGATCATAGAACACAAAAGTACAATTAGAACAGGTATTAACACTGTTCCTGTTGCCCATCATTTATTGCAAAAAAAAACAAACAGAATTTATGCTTACCTGATATGGTGAGTCCACGGCGTCATCATTTACTGTTGGGAATACCACTCCTGGCCAGCAGGAGGACGCAAAGAGCACCACAGTCAAACTGTTAAGTATCGGTGTAGAGGTTGAAGAAAAAGTGGACAAAAGGAGAAATTGCCACTAACTAGTATGCATAAATATATAGCACTCTGAGCCCAGACTATTGGGCAGGGTTAGCTATATCGGAATTAAACATAATCTCAGGACATCAGCATCGTAATAATACTCCAACGTGGTATGAATAAATAATCAGTATGGCCTGTTCATTAATAAATTCTTGAAATACCACTAGGTAATAGCAGATGGGGAAAATTCTCCCACTAGCTATATGAAGTGATTCTACAGTGTTGTAAATAAATCTCAGTACACAAGTTCTCAAGTGCCTGCACATATAGCTACATCCGTAGTGTCAAAGGTTAAAACTAAGTGCTGGGACACTGGATACTAATAACATTAAAGTACTTGTGAGTACAAATGGCCAGTATATGCCAGATTAGTGTACAAGGTTATCAGACAGTTCAGGTATATGGTGCAGACTGGCTTCAGTCTTATGTGGCGCAATAACTAACATTACCCACAGCATTTACACCTAATTGCAAAGGTGTAATATATAATCAAAATAGTGACGCCCAACAGCCCACATATGGGTGAATTATACCTAACGGTACGAGTAACACATAGACAACCTGAAAGCAGATGTATAATTGTGGTGTGGCCAGGCTGTGAATGTTATGCTTCAACACATGTATGAGGTAATACCATCAGCGTGTACCAGATTTATTGCGCCACATAAGACTTAGAAAATTATCAGGCAAAAACTAGAGTACTAATACTTACAGTCAGTAACATCGGTGCAACATGTGCGCCTTTCTCTAAATAATACAACATTACAATATATTGTTCAATAATATCATTTCGGCTGCAAAATGTGTGTCTAGACTGTAAATTAATTATTGTTCTTATGACATATTGTTGACAGCTTACAACCGCAATTATAGCAGTTTACCGCCAACTTAGGTTATGAGTATCTACTGCTTCCAAACACTTTTTATTAAAAGACTTTATTGACAAATAGAATTATATAATGCTGTCTGAAATACTAAGTGTACTACTACCTAATTGCGGGGCATATAAGTGCGCCTGTGTAAAATGATTTAACTTAATCTTCGTATATATTACCTAATAATAAACAATATTACGGGATTAGATTACGGGTACTAATGTGCGCCTAAGCTTTTAAGCCAAACTAGCATTGACATATCCCCTGATACTAGATAGACTGCATTAATAACCAATAGCGGCAACAGTGTGTCCATTATTAGAACACTGGCAAACACTAGTGGCTGAAGTTTTATGTTACTCTGGTAAGATAGGTTTATGTCTGATAAACTTCAATGGTTTTGAACAATAGTGTCACTGCATAGAATCAGTAATTACGGTGCAATATGTGCGCCTATTTCTAAATAACACAGTGCAGCAGTATATTCGTTGCATAAATTTGGGTGCAAAATGTGCGCCTTGACTCTTAACCTATTATCAGTCTGATGATATATTGCTGTTAACCAATAACCGCAATTACAGTGATTTACCCTTCACTCAGATTCAAAGTATTATCTACTCCTAATATTTTTTGCTCTAAACCTATGTCTACGTATAAGAGCTTCATAATTCAGACGCAGAAACATTGGGTGTAAGACTACCTAATAATAATTTTCCCAATAACCGTATATAATGTCTGACGATAAGCAGTAGAAGAATAATGGTGCAAATGTGCGCCTGAGCTTTCGAGTTCAAATACCATTGACATATCCTTTGATGTTACCAGTGCTCTAACGTACAGCCACAGGATATAAAGTCTGTATATATTCTGTGACTAATAACACCACTACACAGATGCTAATATAAATTGTGAGTATATCTTATAAATAGGAGTAAGAGTACTAAATGATGTACAATTTACACCCCTACACACTCCTCGATAATAATATATAACCGACTATTCGTGTGACTAGTAAGCCATGTTATCCAGGAGTAGAAATTGAACCATAGGTATCCAATAATCATATTGTACTAAATTAAGTACTATTATCATCTGATTAAGATGTCCTAATATACCCACGTACATCTAAGAACATATTACCGATCAGATCAGAAGGATATTACCATACTTGTTTGCCCAATTTGTATTGTCCATTTGGGAAATATATCCCTATATATTATTTGCTACTACCTACTAACGAGGGTTAAGCTGAAGAACACCTCCGGTTGGAGTTCCCACTCCCTGGGATGAAAAGTCTATCTGCTCAGAAAATCCGCTTCTCAGTTGTCCACTCCTGGAATGTGGATGGCAGATAGGCAGCAATTGTGAACTTCCGCCCACTGAACAATCCGAGCCACCTCTTTCATAGCTAAGGAACTCCAAGTCCCTCCCTGGTGGTTGATGTCCGACTGAAACCTGATAAACTGGGCTAAATACAGCTGAGGCCAAGCCATAAGAGCATTGAAAACCGCTCTCAACTCTAAGATATTTATGGGAAGAGCAGACTCCTCCCGAGTCCAAAGTCCCTGAGTCTTTAACGAGTCCCAGACTGCTCCCCAGGCTGGCGTCCGTGGTCACAATTACCCAGGAAGGTCTTAGAAAAAAAAAGTCCCCTGAGACAGATGTTCCTGAGAAAGCCACCACGGGAGAGAGTCTCTTGTCGACTGATCCAGATCTATTCTTTGAGACAGATCTGCATGGTTCCCATTCCATTGACTGAGCATGCATAACTGCAGAGCTCTCAGATGGAATCTAGCAAAGGTAATGATGTCCATTGAAGCGACTATCAGACCAATTACCTCCATACATTGAGCCACTGATGGCCGAACAGTAGACTGAAGAGAGAGGCAAGAATCTTGGCCTTTCTGACCTCTGTCAGAAATACTTTGATCGATAGAAAATCTATTATGGTCCCTTGAAAAAAGACCCTTGTAGCTGGAACAAGGGAACTCTATTCCAGATTCACTTTCCATCAGTGGGAACGTAGAAAAGACAACAAGATCTCTGTATGAGATTTTGCTTGTAGAAAAGATGGTGTCTGAACCAGAATGTCTTCCAGATATGGCGCCACTTCCAATTTTTAACCCTGGGATACTATGTCTACAGTCCATGGATCTGGGACGTCTCCTATCCATACTTGATAAAAAAAGACAAAGTCTGCCCCCCACTTGATCCGATCGGGGGCAAATCCTTCATGCTGATTAAGATTCAGCTACGGGTTTCCTAGATTGTTTCCTCTTGTTCCAAGAATGACTGGGTTTCCAAGAAGACTTGGACTGTTTCTGCTTGGAAGATGAAGGGGAAGACTTTCCTCTGAAGCTACGAAAGGAATGAAAATTACTCTGACGCCCTTTTGGTGTATTCTTCTTATCTTGGGGAAGAAAAGACCCTTTCCCACCCGTTATATTAGAAATGATTTCTGTGAGACCGGGTCCAAACAGCGTCTTACCTTTGTAAGGAATCACCAAAAGCTTAGACTTAGAAGAAACATCGGCTGGCCAAGATTTCAGCCACAGAGCTCTGCGTGCTAGAACAGCGAAACCAGATATTTTGGCCCCCAATTTTATAACTTGCATAAATAAAGGAATTGGCTAGCTTAAGAGATCCTGTCTTGAATCTCCTCTAAAGGAGTCTCCCTCTGAATAGACTCAGACAAGGCGTCAAACCAATAGGCTGCCACACTTGTCACAGTGGCAATACACACTGCAGGTTGCCATTGGAGACATTAATGAACATACATTCTTTTAAAATAAGCCTCCAGCTGTTTGTCCATTGGATCCTTAAAGGAGCAGCTATCCTCAATAGGGATAGTAGTTCTCTTAGCCAAAGTAGAAATAGCCCCTTCTACTTTAGGTACCGTTTGCCACGACTCCTTAATAGAGTCAGCAACAGGAAACATCTTTTTGAAAATAGGAGACGGGAAAAAAGGAATTCCAGGCTTCTACCATTCCCGTGCTATAATCTCCATGGCATGGTCAGGCACAGGAAACACATCCACAGAAGAAGGAACATCAAAGTATTTATTAAGTTTATTAGATTTCCTAGGGTTGACAGTGACAGGAGTATCGGAGTTGTACAAAGTAGCCAAAACCTCCTTTAACAGTACACAGAGGTGTTCAAGCTTAAATCTGAAGGATACAACTTCAGCATCAGATGAAGGAATTACACTATACGAATATAAGATTTCACCCTCAGAGGCTACCGACGTATCCTCCTCATCAGATCTATGAGAAAGAACTGGGGTAGCTGAGGATGGAGCAGAAACCTTACTATTTGAATCTTTACATTTCCTCTTGCGTTTTCCCTAAAGCATGGGAATGGCAGCTAATGCCGCAGATACCGTATCTGAAACCTGGGTAGCAATTTCTGCTTGCAAATAAACTCCTCCAGGAGATTGAGAGGAACTGCAGGGCAATGCTTGTGACGCCGTTGAGACATGGGACGTTTGATGAGAACACTGTGGCATTGCCTGAACAGCATCATTCTGAGAGACTGTTGGCTCAGTATTAGAGCTTGTCTTTATTTTGTAAAGTTCTGTCTATGCAAGAGGCACAAAAAGGCGAATGCGGTACAATTTGGTTATTCAAATAAAGTGGACACTTGACAATGGAAACCGCATCCTCCATGATGCAGGGAAAAAATAAACCAACAAAACAATTTTTTTTTTAATTTTTTTTTTATAACCGTCTCTTTAAGAGATCAGATAATCAACTGTGTCCCACAAAAGAGAAAACCCTCTTTCTTAAATTTGAATAACCTAAATAATTTGAAATCTTGTGTTAAAACAAAAAATGCCTGCACCCCTATACCTCAGTGAAACTGCGCCGATTATCTGCCCCTACAATCATTAGGAGAAGAGGGGAACTGCCTAAGATAATCGCAACTGCTCTGAAAAAAACTGTCAGAGACAATGCGCCCACAAGACTGGTGCTTCAGACCAGAAGAGAAGTGCCGTAAAAATGAAGCCGCTTCCTGTGCTCAAACAGTGCAACAGCTAATGACCGCAAATATTGTGATCCCTTAACACCTCCCACAGAAACCCTTCTGCAAATAAAGTTGCAAAAAATATACTGGCCAACAATATGGGTTATCGCCTTCTACCATAAAGAAAAGTTAACCCCATTCTCTAAGTCACAAGATAAAGTGCCTGCTACTACCTAAAATAATCCTGAGCTCAGGATACTTGTCCCCAAATAATGCAGTGTTACTAAATACCAAGGGTTAACACCTTCAGTGCCAACCTCCTTTCCAGACTCCCAGAAGACAAAAAGACATTTACCTGCATCTCTAGCTGTCAGGCAGGAAGACAGCTCTACCATTATGAAAGAAAGCCACTCCTAACAAAGACCTGTGAAGAAAAGAAACAAAAGAGTAAACCTACTCTGGCTTTCTATATCAGGGCAGCAACAAGATAGGAAAACGCAGTAAAGCCAAGTTCCTAACTGCTTTAAAGTCACCACTGCCCTACTGAAGAGACTAACGTGGAGTACGGCTAGACCCAATCTTGACAGGGAAAGAAACAGAGTAAACCTACTCTGGCTTTCATAAAAGGTAAAAACGTGCTTGAAGTAAATCTTCTTCAGACACTAAAATTCCCCTTCTCCATGCACCAAGGCAAAAAGAATGACTGGGGATTGTGGGAAGTGATACTTAACAGTTTGACTGTGGTGCTCTTTGCCTCCTCCTGCTGGCCAGGAGTGGTATTCCCAACAGTAAATGATGACGCCGTGGACTCACCATATCTTAGGAAAGAAATCATGCCATTAACCAACTTCGGTTTTAAATAATCGATTATATACCTAAACCAAGTAGAGGAGGTGACAGAGAGCTAATGTTAAAACAAAGAGAAGCATTCTGGATTCATGAATTGGGTAATATTTTGATATGGTTAAAAATAATGTTGTAAATAATTACTGTTGCCAAAAAATATTGTTGCAAAAATATTGTTGCTAAATACTGTTATAAAATAGCCAGTGCTCCATTGTAAATAGCTTGATACTTTATTTAGTATGTATTTCTATGTATTTATTAGATGATATACCTCTATTTTTAGATAGGATTAGTCCGTTGTATTTAACTGAATACCATATATCTTAAGGGTTATGACCTGAATGACCTGCTCGAAAAAGGCTGAAGTGCTCAGCCGAAACGCGTAGAATTATTGGAGTTGTAACATTGAAGTTGCAATAAAGAAATATTAACGTCAGTCAGCTAGGAGCTATATGTTCGACCGCTGATAACATTGGAACATTGAAGCAAGAGTGGATCAAAAGTGGGAAAGTAACGCTGATACAGAGCGAGCCACGCTAATATCCAGCATGGCATGCAGACGCAAAAAGTTACTGCTGACGGATCCAAGCCCTAAAGATCTCCCATAAAAACGGTTGTCAGCTGAGACGTAGAGAACATGCGGCTTTTACCGGTAATCGCCTGAAGTTTTTTAATTGATCAGTTTTTGTTTTTCATTGTGTTCAGTGTCAATTTCACTACAAAGTCCTAGGCAAAGCTATTTCTGGACTGATACATTTTTATAGGTTGTATTTATTCTCTGGCCAGAGATCAAGTGAAGTTTTATGTCTACATGAACTGATGTGCTTACAAGAAATCTTTGAACTAACCTGGCTTATATAATATATCAAATTGAATTAATTTATGTAATATACTATATGTGTGCTTAATCAAATAGATCCTAAGTACTTCTTTTACAATCATTTTATCAATTGATTTCATGAGATTGGTTAAATATATTAGTATGATAGAATAAACCTTAATATTTTTTTCTACATTATTGCTTGTTTTTACACAAAGTTTTTTTTACACAGGTATAACAGGATTAGATGTTGGGTCTATATATACTCCCTTCTAAATACGTATCTTTTTCCATCGATTTCAAGTTATACTTTATTTAGTACTTATAATAGCATTGCGTGTGTGTGTGTATATATATATATATATATATATATATATATATATATATATATATATATATATATATATATATATATACATACAATTAGTACATTAGAAGTATTTTCCATATACTTTTAGACTTTACATTCCCTGTATTGGGATTTAAAGGCGCACCTTAGAATATATATATTTTTTTTAAACCAATAGAAAGTCACATGGTGGTTTGAACTGGGATCACACCTGTGTTTACTGCAAAGACACAGGAATCCTTCTTATAGGCACAATATATGGGGTTTTTTTTTTTTTTTTTGGAAAAAGGACTCCTGAAGGGACCTATTGCCTTGAATCTTAATTTGATTCCAAACCATCTCCAAGTTAAACAGATTGCCTTCTGTTGGATAGAGTCACCTATTTAAAAATATGAATCCTCTAGGACAAATCTCTGCAATTTCTCTGAGCTATAAATCTCAGTTAAAGAGGTCTTATATGAACTTTATCAAAATGCAAATACTTCAAAGCAGCAGTGATCTATTCTAGAACAAACAAGGAGATCCTTCAGCATTGATGATGGATACGTTTGGAACTCCTTAGTGCCTGAACAATCTTTGAGAGCTATGTTTTTAGAAAAGAAAACACCATTGGGATCTTGGGTTTAGTATTAGTGTCAGAACACAAACCCAGGAAAGTTTTGGACAGAATTCCCTACCAGCCTAAATCGCTATTGTGGAGTTAAAGGCTACCAGGTCTGCTGGCTGACCAGTCACCAATATTCCATGGAGACTAGAAATTTAACAATGCTGCAATAGGAGTCCACAATGGTATTAGTAAATACTGCTGGAACAACAATTTCGTAGAAAACCTAAGGAACTTCACAGTAGTGAATATGCTGCTGTACTTAAATAAGTCATCTTTAAAGGGACAGTTAAGTCCAAAAAAAACTTTCATGATTGAAATAGGGCATGTCATTTTAAACAACTTCCCAATTTTCTTTTATCACCAATTTTGCTTTGTTCTCTTGGTATTATTAGTTGAAAGCTAAACCTAAGAGGTCTATATGCTAATTTCTTAGACCTTGAAGGCCACCTCTAATCTGAATGCATTTTGACAGTTTTTCACCAATAGAGGGCGTTAGTTCATGTGTTTCATATAGATAACATTGAGCTCACGCACGTGAAGTTACCAAGGAGTGAGCACTGGTTGGCTAAAATGCAAGTCTGTCAAAAGAACTGAAATAAGGGGGCAGTTTGCAGAGGCTTAGATACAAGGTAAACACAGAGGTAAAACGTGTATTATTATAACTGTGCTGGTTATGCAAAACTGGGGAATGGGTAATAAAGGGATTATCTATCTTTTTAAACAACAAAAATTCTGGTGTTGACAGTCCCTTTAATTATAAGTCTGTAAAAAATAACATTAATCATTTAAGGATAGAGAAAAGTTACAGCCTAGCCTACTTAGCTCTAAATAGGCAGAAACCAAACTGATGTGGATAGGGTGGGGAAGGCTGTATACAGGAATATAAGAAAAGAGAAGTATAACTGCCAGATATATTATTCCTATATAGATTATATATTTATTTGCTGTATCATAGATATCTCTAGTTCACATATAGTGTCTGATGATTAAAGGGATAGTCTGGTGAAAAACAGAATTTATGCTTACCTGATAAATTACTTTCTCTTGCGGTGTATCCAGTCCACGGATTCATCCTTTACTTGTGGGATATTCTCATTCCCTACAGGAAGTAGCAAAGAGAGCACACAGCAAAGCTGTCCATATAGCTCCCCCTCTAGCTCCACCCCCCAGTCATTCCACCATAGGTTAGGAAGAAAAAGGAGAAACCATAGGGTGCAGTGGTGACTGTAGTTTAAATTTTTTTTACCTGACTTAAATGCCAGGGCGGGCCGTGGACTGGATACACCGCAAGAGAAAGTAATTTATCAGGTAAGCATAAATTCTGTTTTCTCTTGCAAGGTGTATCCAGTCCACGGATTCATCCTTTACTTGTGGGATACCAATACCAAAGCTTTAGGACACGGATGAAGGGAGGGAACAAGACAGGTACCTTAAACGGAAGGCACCACTGCTTGTAAAACCTTTCTCCCAAAAATAGCCTCCGAAAAAGCAAAAGTATTGAATTTGTAAAATTTGGCAAAAGTATGCAGTGAAAACCAAGTCGCTGCCTTACAAATCTGTTCAACAGAAGCCTCATTTTTGAAAGCCCATGTGGAAGCCACTGCTCTGGTAGAATGAGCAGTAATTCTTTCCGGATGCTGCTGGCCAGCAGTCTCATAGGTCAAACGGATGATGCTTTTCAGCCAAAAGGAAAGAGAGGTAGCAGTCGCTTTCTGACCTCTCCTCTAACCAGAATAGATAACAAACAAGGAAGATGTTTGTCTGAAATCCTTAGTTGCTTGTAAATAGAACTTTAAAGCACGAACTACATCAAGATTGTGTAATAGACGTTCCTTCTTCGAAGATGGATTAGGACACAGAGAAGGAACAACTATTTCCTGGTTAATATTCTCGTTAGAAACAACTTTAGGAAGAAAACCAGGCTTGATACGCAAAACTACCTTATCTGCGTGGAACACTAGGTAAGGTGAATCACACTGTAAGGCAGATAATTCTGAAACTCTTCGAGCAGAAGAGTTAGCTATCAAAAATAAAACTTTCCAAGATAACAACTTATTGTCTATGGAATGTAAAGGTTCAAACGGAACCCCTTGAAGAACTGAAAGAACTAGATTCAAACTCCGTGGCGGAGCAACAGGTTTATAGACAGACTTGATTCTGACTAAAGCCTGAGCAAACGCTTGAACGTCTGGTACCTCTGCCAGACGCTTGTGTAACAGGATAGACAAAGCATATATTTGTCCTTTTTAAGGAACTAACTGACAATCCTTTCTCCAATCCTTCTTGGAGAAAGGACAATATCCTGGGAATCCTAAACTAAATTTGGATGCTTGAAAAGACCCTGTATTAGAAGATCCTGCCTCATTGGCAGTGTCCATGGTGGGACAGATCACATGTCCACTAGGTCTGCATACCAAGTCCTGCGTGGCCACGCAGGCGCTATCAGAATCACCGAAGCCTTCTCCTGCTTGATTCTGGCAACCAGACGCGGGAGGAGAGGAAACGGTGGAAAAACATAAGCCAGATTGAAGGACCAAGGCGCTGCTAGAGCATCTATCAATACCGCCTTGGGATCCCGGGACCTGGACCCGTAGATAGGAAGTTTGGTGTTCTGACGGGACACCATCAGATCCAACTCTGGGGTGCCCCATAGCTGAGTCAGCTGGGCAAATACCTCCGGGTGGAGTTCCCACTCCCCCGGGTGAAAAGTCTGACGACTTAGAAAATCCGCCTCCCAGTTGTCTACTCCTGGGATGTGAATTGCTGAGAGATGGCAGGAGTGATCCTCCGCCCACCTGATTATTTTGGTTACTTCCGTCATCACTAGGGAACCCTTTGTTCCTCCCTGATGATTGACGTAAGCTACAGTCGTGATGTTGTCCGACTGAAATCTGATGAATTTGGCTGCCGCTAGTTGAGGCCATGCCTGAAGAGCGTTGAATATTGCCCTCAGTTCCAGAATGTTTATTGGGAGAAGAGTTTCTTCCCGAGACCATAAGCCCTGAGCTTTCAGGGAGTCCCAGACCGCACCCCAGCCTAACAGACTGGCGTCGGTCGTTACAATGATCCACTCTGGCCTGCGGAAACATATTCCTTGAGACAGGTGATCCTGAGACAACCACCAGAGAAGAGAATCTCTGGTCTCCTGGTCCAACTGAATTTGAGGAGACAAGTCTGCATAATCCCCATTCCACTGTTTGAGCATGCATAGTTGCAGTGGTCTGAGGTGTATCCGAGCAAAAGGGACTATGTCCATTGCCGCAACCATTAGTCCGATTGTCTCCATGCACTGAGCCACAGATGGCCGAGGAATGGAATAAAGAGCTCGGCAAGTAGTTAAGAGTTTTAGCTTTCTGACCTCCATCAGAAATATTTTCATTTCTACCGAGTCTATCAGGGTTCCTAGGAATGGAACTCTTGTGAGGGGGGAGAGAGAACTCTTTTTTGATGTTCACCTTCCACCCGTGAGACCTCAGAAAGGCCAATACAATCTCCATGTGAGACTTGGTTCTTTGGAAAGTTGACGCCTGAATTAAGATGTCGTCTAGGTAAGACGCCACTGCTATGCCCCGCGGTCTTAGAACCGCCAGGAAGGACCCTAGCACCTTTGTGAAAATTCTGGGAGCAGTGGCCAACCCGAAAGGAAGAGCCACAAACTGAAAATGCTTGTCCAGAAAGGCGAACCTGAGAAACTGGTGATGATCTTTGTGGATAGGAATGTGCAGATATGCATCCTTTAGATCCACGGTAGTCATATATTGACCCTCCTGGATCATTGGTAAGATTGTCCGAATGGTCTCCATCTTGAATGATGGGACTCTAAGGAATTTGTTTAGAATTTTGAGATCCAGGATTGGTCTGAAAGTTCCTTCTTTTTTGGGAACCACAAACAGGTTTGAGTAAAACCCCAGTCCTTGTTCTGCAATTGGAACTGGGTGGATCACTCCCATTGGATGTAGATCTTCTACACAGTGTAAAAACGCCTCTTTCTTTGTCTGATCTGTAGACGAGAAATGTGGAACCTTCCCCTTGAAGGAGAGTCCTTGAATTCTAGAAGGTATCCCTGGGCTACAATCTCTAATGCCCAAGGATCGTGTACATCTCTTGCCCAGGCCTGAGCGAAGAGAGAGAGTCTGCCCCCTACTAGATCCGGTCCCAGATCGGGGGCTACCCCTTCATGCTGTCTTGGTGGAGCGAGTCTTCCAGCGCCTCAAACCAGAAAGCAGCTGCAGTAGTTACAGGAATAATGCAGGCAATAGGTTGGAGAAGAAAACCTTGTTGAACAAAAATTTTCTTAAGTAAACCCTCTAATTTTTTATCCATAGGGTCTTTAAAAGCACAACTGTCTTCAATTGGTATGGTTGTGCGTTTAGCTAGTGTAGAAACAGCCCCCTCCACCTTAGGGACCGTCTGCCACGAGTCCCGCATGGAGTCAGATATGGGGAACATTTTCTTAAAAACAGGAGGGGGGACAAAAGGGACACCTGGCCTATCCCACTCCCTAGTAACGATATCCGCAATCCTCTTAGGGACCGGAAACGCATCCGTATAAACAGGGACCTCTAGGTCCATTTTACACAATTTCTCTGGGATCACCAAAGGGTCACAGTCATCCAGAGTAGCTAATACCTCCCTAAGTAAAACACGGAGGTGTTCTAGTTTAAATTTAAAAGCCAATGTATCTGAATCTGTCTGAGGAGGAACTCTTCCTGAATCAGAGACTTCTCCCTCAGACATCAAATCCCTCACTCCCACTTCAGAGCGTTGTGAGGGTATATCGGATACGGCTACCAAAGCGTCAGAATGCTAAAAATCTGTTCTTAAAACGGAGCTATCACGCTTTGCAGGTAACACGGGCAGTTTAGATAAGAAGGCTGTAAGAGAATTATCCATGACTGCTGCTAAGTCTTGTAATGTAAAAGGGTTAGACGCACTAGAGGTACTAGGCGTCGCTTGCGCAAGCGTAACTGGTTGTGACACTTGGGGAGAGGCAGACGGGCTACCCTCGTTACCTTCAGTCTGAGAATCATCTTGGGCCACATTCTTAAGTGCAACAATATGATCTTTAAAGTGTATAGACATATCAGTACAAGTGGGACACATTCTGAAAGGGGGTTCCACCATGGCTTCTAAACACATTGAACAAGGATTTTCCTTAGTGTCAGACATGTTTAACAGACTAGTAGAGTACACAAACAGGCTTGGAAATCACTTTAATCAAATAAAAAACACAATTTGAAAAAAACGTTACTGTACCTTTAAGAGATAAAAAGAGCGCACAATTTTACAAAACAGTGAAAAATGCATCAATCTTTCTGAAATTTTCACAGTATGTAGCTAAAGCCTTAATAAGATTGCACCACAAGTTTCAAAACGATTAACCCCTTAATGCCCAAACCGGAGCAGCCTAAAGCCAACACCCGGTTAAATCACTACAGCACCTTGCCACAGCCTTGCTGTGGCCCTACCTGCCCTTAGGGGTCAGATTTGGGGGAATATAGCTTCTTTTAGGCCCTCAAACATCAGCAGGACCCTCCATGTGAAACAGCATGAACTTATCTGCAATTCTAAGTGCGCATCTGAGGCACGAAATTAGGCCCCTCCCACTCTACTCCGGAGCTGTGAGGCCTAGTAAATCACTCCTAAGTGACTAAAAAACAGCCATGTGGTAATAACCCCAGAAAGAACCCAAAAGGGTTTTTTTAAAGTGTCTTGCAAAACGATTTTTCCTTAGCCAAACAATCGATTGCCCTGAATAAGTGTCAACCAGTATATTAGCCCTATTATGTAAGCATTCAATTCCTTACTAAGACTGTGAACATAGCTTACCCTCCCCTCATGGGGATATTGTCAGTATCTTCTAGCATTATCTCAGTCTTGTCTAGAAATAAATGACTGAACATACCTTATTGCAGATCACCCTGCAAACTGTTCCCCCCAACTGAAGTTTTCTGGTACTCCTCAGTCCTGTGTGGGAACAGCAGTGGATTTTAGTTACAACATGCTAAAATCATTTTCCTCTCAGCAGAAATCTTCATCACTTTTCTGCTAGAGAGTAAATAGTACAAACCGGTACCATTTAAAATAACAAACTTTTGATTGAAGATAATAAAACTACAATTCTAACACCACATTCACTTTACACTCCCAAGAGAGACCCTAGTACTTAGAGCCAGCAAAGAGAATGACTGGGGGGTGGAGCTAGAGGGGGAGCTATATGGACAGCTTTGCTGTGTGCTCTCTTTGCTACTTCCTGTAGGGAATGAGAATATCCCACAAGTAAAGGATGAATCCGTGGACTGGATACACCTTGCAAGAGAAATTAAACTTTAATGATTCAGATAGAACATGCAATTTTAAGCAACTTTCTAATTTACCCCAATTATCAATTTTTCTTCATTCTTGGTATTCATTTGAAAAACAAAAATATAAGCTTAGGAGCCAGCCCATTTTTGGTTCAGCACCTGGGTGGCGCTTGCTGAATACTGGCTACATTTAGACACCAATCAGCAAGTGCTATCCAGGTGCTGAACCATAAATGGGCCGGCTTCTAAGCTTACATTCTTGCTTTTTTAAATAAAGATTATACAAGAATGGAGTAAAACTGATAATAGGAGTAAATTAGAAAGTTGCTTAAATTGCCTGAACCATCTGAATCATGAAAGTTTAATTTTGACTAGACTATTCCTTTAAAATTTCTCCATCATGGAAAGAAATCAGGCAAAATGTTTTAAGCATTATATTGTAATGTATGTATCTCTAAATAACATCCAGAAACCTGCATAGATAGATAAGCAGCCTTGAAGCTAAAAATTGCATTTCTAAAATTCTATGAGGGACCTTGCAATATTGACAAGACTTAGATAATATTGCAAAACAGGAGAGCTTTAGATCTTCAGGTCTAGTAATAATAATCTACAACCAAATACAAATATTATCATATATTTGTAGACGCCAACAGACTTTTAATTTGAATAAAACAGCCTCAGTGGTACTATTTTCAGAAGTTAAATCATTTGAATTGTGTTCAAGCTACATAATAAGTTATCAGACATTATGTTCCCTTTTACATGGAAAATAACTTACATATATTACTGAGAGGGGGCCGCTGAATCTTTTCGTTTTAATCCCAAAGAGATATTTTAGCTGAGATATGAAGACGTGGACCGCAGCAGCTGTGGTGAATCCTCGTACCAATGGCTCAGTAAGGTAGATGGAAACGAAGCCAAAGCGAAGAATACCTAAACAAAGCTAAAAAGACAAAAGGAACAAGGTGGTGAACCATGCGGCAAAACTCTATATAAACTTCACTATTAGTATAGCAACTGTTATACATTTTTAGTAAATATAGGAAAACTCATAATTAAAATAATTCTTAAAGGCACATTGTACACTAGGTTTTTCTTTGCATAAATGTTTTGTAGATGATCCATTTATACAGCCCATCTAGGGGTGTTTTTGTAACAATGTATAGTTTTGCTTAATTTTTAATAACATTGTGCTGATTTTTAGACTCCTTACCAAGCCCCAAAGTTTTAGATGTATACTGATGTCTACACATTCCTGCAGCTTCTGTTTGTATAATATGTATTTTCCTATGCAGGGAAGGGGTTGGATAGTGTCTGCTGTTCCTGTTTTACCAGTCCCTTTCACTGAGTGTCCCAGCCTAACCTTACTAACAGTGCTAAACTGGAAGCTTCTAAGTACGTTTTTAGAAAGTTTTATACTAGATTTTTAGATCATTACAGGGAGTGCAGAATTATTAGGCAAATGAGTATTTTGACCGCATCATCCTCTTTATGCATGTTGTCTTACTCCAAGCTGTATAGGCTCGAAAGCCTACTACCAATTAAGCATATTAGGTGATGTGCATCTCTGTAATGAGAAGGGGTGTGGTCTAATGACATCAACACCCTATATCAGGTGTGCATAATTATTAGGCAACTTCCTTTCCTTTGGCAAAATGGGTCAAAAGAAGGACTTGACAGGCTCAGATAAGTCAAAAATAGTGAGATATCTTGCAGAGGGATGCAGCACTCTTAAAATTGCAAAGCTTCTGAAGCGTGATCATCGAACAATCAAGCGTTTCATTCAAAATAGTCAACAGGGTCGCAAGAAGCGTGTGGAAAAACCAAGGTGCAAAATAACTGCCCATGAACTGAGAAAAGTCAAGCGTGCAGCTGCCAAGATGCCACTTGCCACCAGTTTGGCCATATTTCAGAGCTGCAACATCACTGGAGTGCCCAAAAGCACAAGGTGTGCAATACTCAGAGACATGGCCAAGGTAAGAAAGGCTGAAAGACGACCACCACTGAACAAGACACACAAGCTGAAACGTCAAGACAGGGCCAAGAAATATCTCAAGACTGATTTTTCTAAGGTTTTATGGACTGATGAAATGAGAGTGAGTCTTGATGGGCCAGATGGATGGGCCCGTGGCTGGATTGGTAAAGGGCAGAGAGCTCCAGTCCGACTCAAACGACAGCAAGGTGGAGGTGGAGTACTGGTTTGGGCTGGTATCATCAAAGATGAGCTTGTGGGGCCTTTTCGGGTTGAGGATGGAGTCAAGCTCAACTCCCAGTCCTACTGCCAGTTTCTGGAAGACACCTTCTTCAAGCAGTGGTACAGGAAGAAGTCTGCATCCTTCAAGAAAAACATGATTTTCATGCAGGACAATGCTCCTTCACACGCGTCCAAGTACTCCACAGCGTGGCTGGCAAGAAAGGGTATAAAAGAAGAAAATCTAATGACATGGCCTCCTTGTTCACCTGATCTGAACCCCATTGAGAACCTGTGGTCCATCATCAAATGTGAGATTTACAAGGAGGGAAAACAGTACACCTCTCTGAACAGTGTCTGGGAGGTTGTGGTTGCTGCTGCACGCAATGTTGATGGTGAACAGATCAAAACACTGACAGAATCCATGGATGGCAGGCTTTTGAGTGTCCTTGCAAAGAAAGGTGGCTATATTGGTCACTGATTTGTTTTTGTTTTGTTTTTGAATGTCAGAAATGTATATTTGTGAATGTTGAGATGTTATATTGGTTTCACTGGTAAAAATAAATAATTGAAATGGGTATATATTTGTTTTTTGTTAAGTTGCCTAATAATTATGCACAGTAATAGTCACCTGCACACACAGATATCCCCCTAAAATAGCTATAACTAAAAACAAACTAAAAACTACTTCCAAAACTATTCAGCTTTGATATTAATGAGTTTTTTGGGTTCATTGAGAACATGGTTGTTGTTCAATAATAAAATTAATCCTCAAAAATACAACTTGCCTAATAATTCTGCACTCCCTGTATCTGTGCATATTCTTCTTTATAGTAGAGTCTATTACATGCAGTTAAGACAATTGGTGTACACTGTACCTTTAAAGCACAGACCCAAAAAACATAAATTATGCTTACCTAATAATTTCATTTCCATCTGTATGAGGAGAGTCCACGGCTTCATTCATTACTTGTGGGAATACAGAAACTGGCCACCAGGAGGAGGCAAAGACACTCCAGCCAAAGGCTTAAATACCTCCCCCACTCCCATCATCCCCCAGTCATTCTGCCGAGGGAACAAGGAACAGTAGGAGAAATATCAGGGTATAAATGGCGCCGGAAGAAAACAAAATAAATTTAGGTCCGCCCAACGGAGAACTGGGCGGGAGCCGTGGACTCTCCTCATACAGATGGAAATTAAATTATCAGATAAGCATAATTTATGTTTTCCATCTTAAAATGAGGTGAGTCCATGGCTTTATTCATTACTTGTGGGAAACAAATACCCAATCTCTAGAGGACACTGAAAGAGAGGCGGAACCTATTCTGAGGGCACCACAGCCTGCAAAACCTTTCTCCCAAAAGCTGCTTCAGCCGAAGCAAAAACGTCAAATTTGTAAAACTTTAAAAAAGTATGTAAGGGAGGGCAGAGCTAGTAGCTGAAGAGGCAAGACGTGTTCGTCCTGAGCTCCTGAATCCAAAACCTAATATTGGAGATTAATTGCTATATTCAGGCTTCAATTACGCTCTAATGTGCCTACGATCTCAAATAATCCCTTGATTAGCAATAATTCATGACGGTGCTTTTGGGATCACGTCTACAGCCTATGTCCTTCGGTGACTCTGCATAGCAAATGTACACACCACTTCAGAATGTAACCCTATCGTATCTCAACTGAAAGGTCGCCTAAGCCTTCACAAAATTCCTGTATATTACAGAAATACCCAGGTTTACCTTAAGGAGCTAACAGGAAAACTGTTTGCTACGCGAGGTGGGAGTCGCCATCTCCTAAAATTAGGCCTCCTCAATGTAATCTGACCTACTTGGTCTCTAGCGTGGTCTACGATCTGTGGAGAAACAGCTACTGCATACAACTCTCCCCGGGAAACCGGGTTACTAAGCAGTAACACAATACTGACATTAAATAGAGAAACTACACTGATATCTTACCCATCTGTATATAACAGAGTAACTACATCACGCATTTATAAAATGGAGCCCTACGAACGTAATCCAATGGAGGCGATCAGTGATATACTTATGGCGCACTTTTCAACACTTGAAAGAGACCTGGCGGCAGCTTGGGGAAATAGCTATAGCATAGCACAACAGCGAGATGGAACTGTAGCTGGCAAGACCGCAACTACCTTAGAAACTGTCACAGAAACGATAACTTCTTCTATTAAGGTACAGCAAGAGACAGGTATATTGGGCAACTATTTAGAGGTGAGAGAGCCTGTGAAGATTCAAGCCTGTGCATCAAGGAAACTTAGTTACTACAGCCCCTCAACCCCTAGATGGCCCACAGCCAGCTTGCAAGGCACAATTTAGTCTCTCTTACCAGCCAAACCACAGAATCCTGTACCTTACCTCAAAGCCAGCCACTTCAATCACGCAGAGCTTTGGATCTCAATTGAAACAGAAAGGCAACAAGAAGAAACCTATAACAAGTAAAAAGCAAGCTTTGATTTCTACCTATAGTTGGAGTTACTCGCAGACAGTCCCTAACTACTGGAGAAATATCTCTCAGTACGGATTATCTGCTACCAGTATATGTTTTTGCCTGCTATACTCTGAAGCTCATATCTATTTTCTGAGACGTGGTGTGGGTTAAAATCTGACCAGTACAGGGTGGTGAGTAGTGGACTCTCAGAATTGCTTTACTGCCCACAAAATGTGGAAATGAGTACGGAGGACACTCTACTGCATAGAACTCTTGATCAAATATTATGTTGTTTGTGCCTACTTCGGATGGTATACTAATTGTACGTTTTCAATGCTCACAGTTAAATTAACATAGGTTATTACTTATACAGAGCGATAACAAGTTATTTTCTCACAAAGTATGTTTTTTAGCCTCTTTCTTACAGTTTTATGTTGAAACCGTTTGTAGTAATGCCTTTTTAAAGTTGTCTGGTTGTCGCTTGCAGTCAGATACTACTATGTTAGGGTAACATATTAACAATCTTAAGATCTAAGCACTGCATAAATCCCTGCTCATATTTGTTTACTGCTTTATATTTACAGGCCCCTTACTGTTTATTTGCACCCAACACGATATAAATAGAATTTAAACGTTATATTATCTATATAATACTTCCATGTCTACAAAAGTAAAGCTAGACTACCACCTCCTTATTTATCTCTCAGTTTAAAAGGTGATTTCTATGCCTTATACATATTCCTTGAGTTTTGGTGTAGCTTCTAGTCATGACACACTGCTGCCATCGGCCGGGGCAGCGTGATGCCTATACTTTAAAAATGTATGGCTCAATGGAAGTTACAGACATAGTTTTACATCGCAATGCAAATCAACCTGTACAAGCAATGTTTTTATTTTACGTTAAAGCTTTAGGCATGTTGCCAATACTATATTTATAACTGCTATGCAGCCACGACAAATGCATACGATTTTAATACCAACCCAATCAATGTCTGATAAGTTGGCATTTACTAAGTTTCCGTATTCATATAATCTTATAAACTCAAACCTGGTTTGTCCCATCAGGTTCTAGCTACAACTCTCCACTATAAGTAGTTTCCCTTATCCTATCTTGATACATGTACTTATATTATAGACCATTCTAACCTGTATTCAGTGTTTACATGTTTTCTTAGTCTCACTATATGCAAAGCTATATCTTTATTATTATTTGTTATCACCAAATATCTTAATAACATGATTTTTAGTTTATACTGCCTATGATACAGAACGCTTCAAAGCAAAACAAAATTTGAAAATGTGAGGTCTCTCTTATGTATGTTTAAATTTTTCTCTGATACAATGGATATGACTCTATACCCTCAAAAGTACCGGTATATTTGATATGATCTTTTTTTCTCTTCTGTATTTGCGCATTTTTTGAAACATAGCATGTATGTTGTATCCTGTTTTCAACCTCAATAAAAGAGAACTGTTAAAAAAAAATAAAAAAAAAAAATGTATATTTTAATCAGATTGGCTGATTTCATAAATCATGTGATTATGCATATTCCAATCAAAAGTGGTTGAAAAATTTGGTGCAAAGTGGAGAGTGGGACTTGTTTTACATGGCTTAAACATGGTGCAAAAATATTTTTACAAAACAATAAAAAGGAAGTTAGCTAAAAAAAAAAAATAATAAAAAAAAAATGTATGTAAGGAGGACCAGGTAGCCACCTTACAAATCTGCTCCATAGAGGCCTCATTCTTGAAGGCCCAAGCTCTAGTTGAGTGAGCCGTAATCCTCTGAGGAGGCTTATGTCCCGCTGTCTCATAAGCCAAGCGAATCATGCTCCTCAGCCAAAAAGATAGGGAAGTAGAAGAAGCCTTTTGCCCTTTGCACTTCCCCGAATAGACAACAAACAATGTAGAAGTCTGTCTGAAATTCTTTGTAGCCTGAAGATAGAACTTCAAAGCTCGAACCACATCCAAGTTATGAAGTAACCGCTCCTTTCGAAGAAGAAGGGTTAGGACACAAGGAAGGAACTACAATCTCCTGATTGATGTTGCGATCAGACAACCTTAGGGAGAAAACCCAACCAAGTGCGAAGGACAGCCTTATCAACATGAAAAACCAGGTAAGGAGGCTCACATTGCAAAGTCGCCAACTCAGAGACTCTGCGAGCCGAAGCAATAGCCAAGAGAAAAAGAACCTTCCAAGACAGAATTTTAATGTCAAGAGAATGCATAGGCTCAAACTGAGTCCTCTGCAAAACCCTAAGAACCAGATTCAAACTCCAAGGAGAAGCAGAATGTCTAAATACAGGCCTGATCCTGGATAGAGCCTGAACAAAAGACTGAATATCAGGAAGCTCAGCGAGCTTCTTGTGTAACAAAACAGATAGAGCCGAAATCTGTCCCTTTAAGGAACTTGCGGCAAGTCCCTTCTCCAAACCATCCTGGAGGAAGAAAAGGATCCTGGATACCTTGACCTTATGCCAGGGATACCCACGAGAGTCACTCCAGAGTAAGTAGGTCCTCCACACCTTATGATAGATGCGTCAGGTGACCGGCTTCCTGGCTTAAATGAGAGTATCAATCACACTCTCAGAAAACCCTCTCCTGGCTAAGACTAAACGTTCAATCTCCACGCAGTCAGCCTCAGAGAATCTAGATTTTGATGCACAAAGGGGCCCTGTGCCAGCAGATCCCTGCAAAAGGGAAACCTCCATGAAGGAGACGATGACATCCCCACCAGATCCGCAAACCACATCCTCAGCGGCCACGACGGAGCAATCAGAATAGTCGATGCTTGCTCCTGCTTGATGCGGGCCACTACACAAGGTAGAAGCGGTAACGGTGGAAATATGTAGACTAGGTTGAACCCCCAAGGAACTGCTAAGGCATCTATCAGTTCTGCCTGAGGATCCCTGGACCGCGACCCATATCTGGGAAGCTTGAAGTTGAGTCTGGATGCCATGAGATCTATCTCTGGTGTCCCCCATCTGTTGCAAATCTCTGCAAACACTTCGGGGTGAAGAGACCATTCCCCCGGATGAAACAATTCTCTGCTGAGAAAGTCCGCATCCCAGTTGTCCACACCTGGGATGTGGATTGCTGACAGCGAGCAGTTGTGGGTCTCCGCCCACTCCAGAATCCGAGACACTCCTCGTTCCCCCCTGATGGTTGATGTAAGCCACTGAGGTAATGTTGTCCAACTGGAATCGGATGAACTGGGACGAACCCAGGAGGGGCCAAGCCCTCAAAACGTTGATGATCGCTCAAAGTTCCAGGATGTTGATCGGAAGAAGCAACTCCTCCCGATTCCACCTGCCCTGGGCCTTCCTGGCACCCCAAACAGCTCTCCATCCTGAGAGGCTCACGTCCGTAGGAAGGATGTACCCTGGGACAGCTGATCTGGGCAGAGCCACAAAGAGAGGGATTCCCTTGACCGGTTGTCCAGATAAATCTGTTGGGATAGATCTGAGTGATCGCCTTTCCATTGCCTCAGCATGCACAATTGAAGAGGTCTGAGATGGAAATTGGCAAATGGAATGATATCTATACTGGATACCATGAGTCCAATCACCTCTATACACTGGGCCATAGACGGCCTTGAGGAGGTCTGAAGGGCAAGGCAGCTGGAGGCAATTTTGTCTGGTCTGTCAAGAATATCTTCATGGATATGGAGTCTATTATCGTGCATAGGGACTCCACTCTGGTACTGGGAACCAGATAACTCTTTCCTGAGTTTATCTTCCATCCATGAGATCGAAGAAAAAGTAGCAGAGATCTGGAATGGTCTTCTGCCAGCCTGCAGTACGGAGCCTGGACCAGGATATCCAGATAAGGCGCTACTGCAATACCTCTGGATCTCGCCACCGCAAGCAGAGCTCCCAGAACCTTCGTAAAGACTCTTGGAGCAGTAGCCAGACCAAAGGGAAGAGTAACAAATTGGAAGTGCTGATCCAGAAAAGCGAATCTTAGGAACTTTAAGTGATCCCTGTTTATCGGCACATGAAGGTAAGCGTCCTTCAAGTCTATCGTAGTCATGAACTGTCCCTCTTGAACAAGGGGCAGAATAGACCTTATTGTCTCTATCTTGAACGATGGGACAGAAACTTTTTAAGCACTTTAGGTCTAGAATTGGGTGAAGCGTGCCCTCCTTCTTTGGGACCAAGAAAAGGTTTGAATAGTACCCTAGACCTCTTTCTGCTAGAGGTACTGGTACAATCACTCCTAGAGAAGAGAGATCCTTCACGCACTCTAGAAATGCATCTCGTTTCTCTGATTTTAATGATAGATTTGACAAGAGGAATCTGCCCCTGGGAGGGTGAGTTTTGAAACATATCCTGTAACCCTGGGCAATGACCTCCATAACCCAAGGATCCTGCACTACTCTCATGCAAGCTTCCGCGAAAAGAGATTATCTGCCCCCTACAAGATCTGGAGACGGATCGGGGGCGCCCCTTCATGCCGATTTTCTTCATGCCGGACTTCTTGCTCTGCTTGTTTTTATTCCAAGACTGACATGATTTCAAAGATCCCTTGGACAGCTCGGGCTTCGCGGCAGGCTGCTGTCGTTGTGACTTGTCCGAACGAAAGGGACAAAAATTAGGACCCTTAGGCTTATTCTTCTTATCCTGCGGTAGAAAGGCGCCTTTGCCCCCCCGTGACCGTAGATATGATGGAGTCCAGACCTGGACCGAAAAGAACCATTCCCCTTAAATGGAAGGGAAAGTAATCTAGATTTGGATGTCATGTCAACAGACCACAAATTCAACCACAGAGCCCTTGGGGCCAGAACAGAAAGGCCTGATGTCTTGGCATTCAAGCGAATAATCTCCTGTGATGAAAGGCAAAGAATGACTGGGGGGGTGAGGGGAGTAGGGAAGGTATTTAAGCCTTTGGCTGGGGTGTCTTTGCCTTCTCCTGGTGGTAAGGTTCAGTATTTCCCACAAGTAAGGAATGAAGCCGTGGACTCTCCTCATATTAAGATGGAAATATTGATAGACAACTATATAAATTCATCAAAAGTCAAATTATATAACAGCAATTTTTATATAAAAAAAAGATAAGCTAATAAAACAGATATAGATAAAATGTACAGACTATTTTATGGGACTCTACTCTAACCAAGACATTAATATGGAAATCACAACAAAAAAATGGAAACAATATATATCTCTATAAAATTATAGAGGGACAAAGGTTAGAAATATACAACTCATTACATCAGAGGAAAGTTACTGATAAAATATCAATGTATGATGATGCAGGTCCTAATTATTTAACTGCAGAATATAATAAAATGCAAAAAGATTTTATAACCCTCATATTTTAGTAGACTCTTAAATTGCTTATTAGAACAAAAAGTAAAACTTTAAGTATATTATCAGTAATAATGCTTATGCTCAAACCGGGAAATAATTCAGAAGGGTGGGCAGCCTGAATAGTAAATAACACAAATAAAAAGAGAGAAGCGCTCAACCTGGGAACGAACAATAGCATAATAGCTTTTTCTATGGCTAGTTACCACTCAAGAAGCAGCCTCTTTTTGCTCAACATGTGCCTTTCACAGAGAATAACTTTCCTGAAGCATATCAGTCTGATCCTGACTTAACAGTACAGTCCAGCCCCAAAATACCAGGCAATCCCTCTCTGAACGAGAGAAACAGCAAAACCACAGACATACGTTTCAGCCTACTGTGGGGCCTCGCCAGTGAGGTGCAGCCATATCCCTCTAGGCACACTGAGCAACGGGTCCACGTCTGGTTTCCCGCATCACACTTAGGGAGACTTCGCTAAGTGTCATAATTTGCATAAATAAAAAGAGAGAAGCGCTCAACCTGGGAACGAACAATCGCATAATAGCTAGTTCTATAGCTAGTTACCACCCAAGAAGCAGTCTCTTTTTGCTCAACATGTGCCTTTCACAGAGAAGAACTTTCCTGAAGCATATCAGTCTGATCCTGACTTAACAGTACAATCTCTCTCTGAACGAGAGAAAAAACAAAACCCCAGATGTACGTTTCGGCCTACTGTGGGCCTCGTCAGTAAGGTGCAGCCATATCCCTCTAGGCACACTGAGCAACGGGTCCACGCCTGGTTTCCCGCATCACACTTAGGGAGACTTCCCTAAGTGTCACAATTTGCATAAATAAAAATAGAGAAGCGCTCAACCTGGGAACGAACAATAGCATAATAGCTTGTTCTATGGCTAGTTACCACCCAAGAAGCAGCCTCTTTTTGCTCAACATGTGCCTTTCTGTGTACCTAGAGGGATATGGCTGCACCTCACTGACGAGGCCCACAATAGGCCAAAATGTACGTTTGGGGTTTTGCGGTTTCTCTCGTTCAGAGAGGGATTGTACTATTAAGTCAGGATCAGACTGATATGCTTCAGGAAAGTTCTTCTCTGTGAAAGACACATGTTGAGCAAAAAGAGGCTGCTTCTTTTATTTATGCACCTCTGCCTAGTGGCTGCATCCTGGCTCTTGATGCAGAAAAAGAAATTGACTGGGTAGAATGAACCACATTTAATAAAATCACAATTGTTTAATATTCAAGGTTTAGTTCAAACGTGTTCAGAATATATATTCAAAACCTACTGCTTCTCTGTTTATAAGCAGTCTTAACACAGTAAGAGGTCCATTGGGGAGGGGCACTAGACAAGGGTGCCCACTGTCACCTCTATTACTTGACTTAGCACTGGAACATCTGGCTAATTATCATTTGTCACTTTATGATAATGATATGCTCTTATTTATACAGGAACCATATCGCTTTTTTCAGTCATTACGAAAACCCTTAACAATATTGACCTACCTTGTATATTGCATGTCATTAAGGGGATATTGGCCCTGTAATAGTGCAGCTATTTTTTAAAGCAGCAAAGCGCGCTATAACAACATTTTCCTAAAACTATTACAGATCATTTTATGTATGGGGACATCTTAAAAGCATGGCTGTGCACTTTTATGAAACGTTGCAGCAATCACATTTCTTTATACTTACTAGCTTCCCAGCTGGAGTTTATATGCAACCATTTAACTATTGAAGACTTTAAGTATTGATAAGATTTGGGATTAATATACATAATTTTTACTTTTTTTGTACATTGTGAAAAGGATACCAAGAGAATAAAGCAAATTAAATCATAGAGGTAAAGTGGAAAGTTGTTTAACCAGCCATATAACAGGTTTGCCTCACATCAACTGTACCTCACACTGTGGAGGCCTAGGACACTGGGGCTCTCCTCCCTCATTATGTCCGATGATTTATTATATATTATAAAGGCCTATATCTTACACCAAAGGCTGGCTGCCAAAAGATCCAAGCAGGCTGTTTAGTTTAATGCATAAGTTCTGCTTTACTCACTGTGACTCAGGACGAGCATTTGCTTAGCCATTGTTAAATTAAAGGGACAGTCTACTCCAGAATTTTTATGGTTTACAAAAATAGATAATCCCTTTATTGCCCATTTTGCATAACCAACATGTTTTTACCTTTGTGATTACCTTATATCTAAGCCTCTGCAGACTGCCCCATTATTTCAGTTATTTTGACAGACTTGTATTTTAGCTAATCAGTGCTGACTCATCAATAACGCCACAGGAGTGAGAACAATGTCATCTATATGGCACACATGAACCAACGAAGTCTAGCTGTGAAAAACTGTCAAAATGCACTGAGATAAGAAGTGCCCTTCAAGGGCTTAGAAATTAGCATATGAGCCTACCTAGGTTTAGCTTTCAACAACGAATTCCAAGAGAACAAAGCAAATTTGATGATAAAAGTAAATTGTAAATTTGCATACAAATCCGAATCATAAAAGTTTAATTTTGACTAGACTGTCCCTTTAAGCTCTCGTCATTTCAAATGAGCCCAATATACCTGCCTTCATAGAAACTGACAACTTGGAGTATCTTCCTGCATTAAGATCTCATCTACATCTTTCATAGTTTACATGGTTCTGAATGGACTCTTAGCTTCCACACAGGGACACTATATTCTCAAAATATAGACACCAATACTGTATAGACCCCTCTACTATACTTGAGCACCTCCCTTGAGTGGTAGGCTGATGTATAAGGTCACCAACTAGCCCCCTCCCTGGTGCACTTTAAAGTTACTACAGAACCTCAATTGGCTCTGGGGAAAGCATGCAAAAATGTTCCAATTTACTTATATTATCAAATATGTGTAATTCCCCAGATTTTCTTGATTACCTTTGGTGAAAGCAGGTAAATAACCATGTTTATTAAACAGCTGATTATTTCACCTGTGCTCTAGTTCAGACATTTTCTGTATTTTAGGAAGGCCGGAGGACAGGTTTAAAAAACAGTGCCCTAGAGATACCTAAGTAGGTGTCTGAAGCACTGTTAGTTCTGGAGAAGAAAGGTTTTGCTACTTTCATGGTAACAAAATCTCCACAGTTGTGGTGGAGCCAGCAGTGCAACTAAATGGTTGCGTAACTCCAGAGATTCGGCTCTGAATATTTTTAAAAAATCCTCAGGACATCAATAAGAAAAGATTTAGACCTTTTATGATCAAGGGGCCATTTGACTAAGATCTGCTGAAGGAAATTATATATGTTTCTCCTGTGTGTATGATCCTCCAGCCCGGATCCGGATCGTTGTAGCTCTAGGCGGCGGCCTAACTGTAAAATTCATAATACCCTCTCCAGGTAGCCCAGGAAGTGCAAGTTAGACATGGCTGTGGATCAGGAGACAATGTGCTTGTTTATACAGACTTGTCGGCAGGAGTCTGAATTTGAGATAGGCATTAGATTTGAATGCCTGGTGTCCCTCATTGAGACTACTGCGACACTGTGCAATGTCTCTAAAGTCAGAAGGGAAAGTGGTGACGCCATTTTGTTTAACCGATCACAAGTATTCCTACCTACTCAACTGATAACTACTGAGGACATTGTCGATGCTGCTCTGCTGGACGGCTGTGAAAAACCCTCCCTACAAAGCTATGTCCCGGATTGTGGGGATGCGGCCTTCCCTACACTTCAGGAACAGCAGTTTTTATTTACTCAAGATGATGCCTCAGATAGGGAGAGCATATTGAGTGACCGCAGAAACTGTGTTCAGCGGATCAAAGCCTTTCTACATCCGAGATATTCCCAGGACAGAGAGATGGTGTACACAGACTTTGATCTCCTGCTAGACAGACATTTGCCTGTTCCTTTTATTGAATGGGAGGGAGAGGGGAATGTCTATTGCTAACGCTAGCCTGCATCTTGCACTACAGAGACACATGCTTGTTTCAGAGATTTATGTTCATGGCTGTTTCCTCCCTGAACGATCAGATAGCTGTTTAGGTTCCTGTAACCTTTTTGAGACTAACATCCGGACTGGTGTTGGGTAAATGATTTCCATGCTCCAGTGCTCTCTGTGAAGCTGACATCCGGACTGGAGCTTGGTAAACAATGTTTAAACTGCTTAAATTCCTTAGGGGATCCCTGTATTACTATCATTTACATAAATGATGATCTTGCGATCTGACATCAAATCCTGACAGATGTGCAGCTGTGTTTAGGCTGTGTGATACAGGACATAACCCACACGTCATTACTGGGCTAACAATTTAACGGAAAGACAAGTCATTGCCATTCCTTGTATTGTATAATCATTGCTTTTGCAGGATTGATTGCATTTTTTTTTTCTGTTCACCATTTTACCCTGCATTATCCTCCCGAATATATTATTGTAGGTTATATAGTTATAATATAGGATAGTACATTTGTTTATGTGCGGCTCTGTGCTTACTTGCATACCATTCCATTTTACTTCTAGCACTAGAACAATGCCCTAGTTATGAGCTAACACTATAAAATGAAGTCGATTACTTAGAAGTCCTTCGAGTGTGTTACCTAGGAAATTGTAATATACTCCTATTTTGACTTTATAAGCATAGTCCAGAAATATTTGTATAGTAAATTTTGGGCCTAAGAGGGACCCTGCTTTTCTTGAGTTTAGCGATACCTATATATATATATATAAAAAACAGTAAGTGCTCATATACATGATGCGTCTCCTCGAGTTATGACCTCCTATACATGGTTTAATGGGCTTAATAGTTAATACTCTAGAGACCAGTTCTTATCCGTGTCAGGTTGGATCGGGTAGGCCTGCGCCTAGGTAGTGAGATTTGTAAAAGTAGTATCAGACAAACGCTAGGTTGGCTTCTTACTATGTGGCGATAGTGACCTGCTATATATGCTGAGGAAATCAGTGAAATAAGGTGAAAGTGCCTAGTTGTGTAGGGGACTTGTAGCAGAACACACGATTTTTATGGTAGAACCCTATTGGTAACACACACTTATACATATTCATTGGTGGTAATATTGAGATTTATATTGTTATTTAGTTGTTTTAGGTCAAGAGTGTTTTCAAAGAGCATGGCATTTACTGCAGCAATGAGCTATTCCCCTGCTAGGTACTCCCCTCCCATACCTAGAAATATTGCGGTTAGGGGTAACTAAAATCCTCTAAGCAGCCCTATCCTAAGCACTAAATCTTCTTTACCTCGAAGCTAATGGACCCTGCCATTCATTACACTTTTCTCTTTGTAAACCTAAGGCAGGTGTTATTATTATCGGTTATTTGTAGAGCGCCAACAGATTACGCAGCGCTAATAGCCTATTTATACATAACAGCTGCACTTTGATATTAATGTATTGTATATGCCAACTATATATTTTAAGTCTCTCTAAGTAAAATCACTGCCCAGAACCCTTTGTATTTTTATAGTACAAATTTATATTCATTGACTACTTTATAAATTTCTATCAGCCATTATCTGTATGTATTTATGTTTGTATTGGGTACTTGTAAAGCGCAGCTAATCACCCGTAAGGGTCTCAAGGCGCTGCTCATTTTATCGACCTCGGAAGGATGAAAGGCTGAGTGGACCTCACCAGGGATCGAACCTGCAACCCTTGGGTTGCTACAGAGCTCAGCCACAGTGCCTTAGCATGCACTGCCTTAGCATTATCTGGCACCCATAAGTCGGCTCGTTAGTTACAGCTGTTACTATTGTGTTAAGTATATGGCCTATGAGTGGCCTATCAGGCCTTCCTCCTATATAAAAAATAAAACTAGGTTTTACCTTTTAGATGGGACCCGAAAGCGGTCCCCTATTTATCATTGGCCTTCCATAAGTTTTGGGAACGTGAAGGGTCCAAAAGTGGCCCTCATTTTCAGCCAGAAGGCGTGCTATGTTGTACTGTATGATGCGATTACCATCCAATGTGACTATTGTTGTTGTTTGCAGCGGGGGGGGGGGGGGGCATTGTATGCATTTGTGAATTTATGTATCAGTGTTACACATTGAAGGATGTTCTGTTATTTTCTGTACTGCTTGGTGAACCTTAATAAAAAGTATTTAAAAAAAAAAAAATATCTCCAGTTTAGCTTCATCAGAAAAGATGAGATAAAAAACTACAAGCTTACGGCTAGATTTAGAGTTTTGCGTTAGAAGGGGTGCGTTAGCTACGCGTTCTTTTTTCCCCCCTGCACCTTTTAAATACCGCTGGTATTTAGAGTTCACAGAATGGCTGCGTTAGGCTCCAAAAAGGGAGCGTAGAGGCATATTTACCGCCACTGCAACTCTCAATACCAGCGGTGCTTACGGACGCGGCCAGCTCAAAAAACGTGCTCGTGCACGATTCCCTCATAGGAAACAATGGGGCAGTTTGAGCTGAAAAAAATCTAACACCTGCAAAAAAGCAGCGTTCAGCTCCTAACGCAGCCCCATTGTTTCCTATGGGGAAACATTTCCTATGTCTGCACCTAACACCCTAACATGTACCCCGAGTCTAAACACCCCTAACCTTACACTTATTAACCCCTAATCTGCCGCCCCCGCTATCGCTGACCCCTGCATATTATTATTAACCCCTAATCTGCCGCTCCGTACACCGCCGCAACCTACATTATACCTATGTACCCCTAATCTGCTGCCCCTAACACCGCCGATTTATATTTATTTTACAGGCAACTCTGAATTTATTTTAACCAGTTACAATAGCTATTAAATAGTTAATAACTATTTAATAGCTACCTAGTTAAAATAAGTACAAAATTACCTGTAAAATAAATCCTAACCTAAGTTACTACACTATCAATAAATTAATTAAATAAACTACCTACAATTATCTACAATTAAACCTAACACTACACCATCAATAAATTAATTACATAAAATACCTACAAATAAATACAATTAAATAAACTAACTAAAGTACAAAAAATAAAAAAAGAACTACGTTACAAAAAATAAAAAAATAATTTACAAACATTAGAAAAATATTACAACAATTTTAAGCTAATTACACCTACTCTAAGCCCCCTTATAAAATAACAAAGCCCCCCAAAATAAAAAAAAATGCCCTACCCTATTCTAAAATAAAAATAGAAAAGCTCTTTTACCTTACCAGCCCTTAAAAGGGCCTTTTGCGGGGCATGCCCCAAAGAATTCTGCTCTTTTGCCTGTAAAAAAAAAACATACAATACCCCCCCCCCCCAACATTACAACCCACCACCCACATACCCCTAATCTAACCCAAACCCCCCTTAAATAAACCTAACACTAAGCCCCTGAAGATCATCCTACCTTATCTTCACCACGCCGGGTATCACCGATCAGTCCAGAGGAGGCTCCGAAAATCAGATTCAAGCCAATCGGATTGAACTTGAATCTGATTGGCTGATTCCATCAGCCAATCAGAATTTTCCTACCTTAATTCCGATTGGCTGATAGAATCCTATCAGCCAATCGGAATTCGAGGGACACCATCTTGGATGACGTCATTTAAAGGAACCGTCATTCGTCGGGAAGTCATCGGCCAGGATGGATGTTCCGCATCGGCGGGATGAAGATGGATCCGGAAGAAAGAAGATTGAAGATGCCGCTTGATAGAAGACTTCAGCCCGATGATGGACCTCTTCAGCGCCCGCTTGGATCAAGACTTCAGCCCGGCGATGGACCTCTTCAGCCAGATGATGGATGTCTTCAGCCCCCGCTTGGGCTTGGATCAAGACTTCAGCCCGATGATGGACCTCTTCAGCTGGATGATGGATGTCTTCAGCCCCCGCTTGGGCTTGGATGAAGATTTCGGAGCCTCCTCTGGACTGATCGGTGATACCCGGCGTGGTGAAGATAAGGTAGGATGATCTTCAGGGGCTTAGTGTTAGGTTTATTTAAGGGGGGTTTGGGTTAGATTAGGGGTATGTGGGTGGTGGGTTGTAATGTTGGGGGGGGTATTGTATGTTTTTTTTTTACAGGCAAAAGAGCAGAATTCTTTGGGGCATGCCCCGCAAAAGGCCCTTTACAGGGCTGGTAAGGTAAAAGAGCTTTTCTATTTTTATTTTAGAATAGGGTAGGGCATTTTTTTATTTTGGGGGGCTTTGTTATTTTATTAGGGGGCTTAGAGTAGGTGTAATTAGCTGAAAATTGTTGTAATATTTTTCTAATGTTTGTAAATTATTTTTTTATTTTTTTGTAACTTAGTTCTTGTTTTATTTTTTGTACTTTAGTTAGTTTATTTAATTGTATTTATTTGTAGGTATTTTATGTAATTAATTTATTGATAGTGTAGTGTTAGGTTTAATTGTAGATAATTGTAGGTATTTTATTTAATTAATTTATTGATAGTGTAGTGTTAGGTTTAATTGTAACTTAGGTTAGGATTTATTTTACAGGTAATTTTGTAATTATTTTAACTAGGTAGCTATTAAATAGTTATTAACTATTTAATAGCTATTGTACCTGGTTAAAATAAATACAAAGTTGCCTGTAAAATAAATATAAATCCTAAAATAGCTACAATATAATAATTATTTATATTGTAGCTATATTAGGGTTTATTTTACAGGTAAGTATTTAGCTTTAAATAGGAATAATTTATTTAATAAGAAATAATTTATTTAGTTAGATAAAAATTATATTTAATTTAGGGGGGTGTTAGTGTTGGGGTTAGACTTAGCTTTAGGGGTTAATAAATTTATTAGAGTAGCGGTGAGGTCCGGTTCGGCAGATTAGGGGTTAATACTTGAAGTTAGGTGTCGGCGATGTTAGGGAGGGCAGATTAGGGGTTAATAATATTTATTATAGGGTTATTGAGGCGGGAGTAAGGCGGATTAGGGGTTAATAACTTTATTATAGTAGCGGTGAGGTCCGGTCGGCAGATTAGGGGTTAATAATTGTAGGTAGGTGGCGGCGACGTTGGGGGCGTCAAATTAGGGGTTAATAAATATAATATAGGGGTCGGCGGTGTTAGGGGCAGCAGATTAGGGGTACATAGGGATAATGTAGGTTGCGGCGGTGTGCGGTCGGCAGATTAGGGGTTAAAAAAATGTAATAGAGTGGCGGCAATGTGGGGGGCCTCGGTATAGGGGTACATAGGTAGTTTATGGGTGTTAGTGTACTTTAGAGCAGGGGTCAGCAACCTTGGGCCCCCAGATGTTTTGAAACTACATTTCCCATGATGCTCAGACAGCCTAAAAGAGTGTCTCAGCATCATGGGAAATGTAGTTCCAAAACATCTGGGGGCCCAAGGTTGCTCACCCCTGCTTTAGAGCACAGTAGTTAAGAGCTTTATGAACCGGCGTTAGCCCAAAAAGCTCTTAACTCCTGACTTTTTTCTGCGGCTGGAGTTTTGTCGTTAGAGTTCTAACTCTCACTCCAGCCAAAACTCTAAACACCGGCGTTAGAAAGATCCCATTGAAAAGATAGGATACACAATTGACGTAAGGGGATCTGCGGTATGGAAAAGTCGCGGCTGGAAAGTGAGCGTTAGACCCTTACCTACACGACTCTAAATACCAGCGGTAGCCCAAAACCAGCGTTAGTAGCCCCTAAATCTAGGCGTTAGAGATTTGTGGCAAGATTGGAAAGCCTGCCATGAGATCTTTCAGTTTTCAGGACTGAAAAAACATAATTTATGCTTACCTGATAAATTTATTTCTCTTGTAGTGTATCCAGTCCACGGATCATCCATTACTTATGGAATATATTCTCCTTCCCAACAGGAAGTTGCAAGAGTCCACCCACAGCAAAGTTGCTATATAGCTCCTCCCCTAACTGCCATATTCAGTCATTCGACCGAAAACATGCAGAGAAAGGAAAAACCATAGGGTGCAGTGGTGACTGTAGTTCAAATGAAAAAATTACCTGCCTTAAAGTGACAGGGCGGGCCGTGGACTGGATACACTACAAGAGAAATAAATTTATCAGGTAAGCATAAATTATGTTTTCTCTTGTTAAGTGTATCCAGTCCACGGATCATCCATTACTTATGGAATACCAATACCAAAGCTAAAGTACACGGATGATGGGAGGGACAAGGCAGGTACTTAAACGGAAGTTACCACTGCCTGTAAAAAAAAAAAAAACCTTTCTCCCAAAAATAGCCTCCGAAGAAGCAAGGTATCAAATTTGTTAAATTTGAAAAAGTATGAAGCGCAGACCAAGACTCCGTCTTGTAAATCTGTTCAACAGAAGCCACATTTAAAAAAAGGCCCAAGTGAAAACCACAGCTCTAGTAGAATGAGCTGCAATCCCTTCAGGAGGCTGCTGTCCAGCAGTCTCATAAGCTAAATGAATTAAGCTTTTTAACCAAAAAGACAGAGAGGCTGCTGAAGTCTTTTGACCTCTCCTCTGTCCAGAATAGACAACAAACAAGGTGAACGTTTGATGAAAACTGTAGTAAATTGTAAGTAAAACTTTAAAGCACAAACCACGTCCAATATTGTGTAATAGACGTTCCTTCTTTGAGGAAGGATTAGGATACAAGCATGGAACAACTATCTCTTGAGTGATGTTCTTGTTAGATACCACCTTAGGAAAAAACCCAGGTTGGTACGCAGGACTACCTTATCCGTACGAAGGACCAGATAAGGAGAATCACATTGTAACACAGATAACTTGGAGACTCTACGAGTCGAGGAAATAGCTACCCAAAAGGAACTTTCCAAGATAAAGATTGATATCTATGGAACAAAAAAGGTTCAAACGGAACTTTTTGAAGAGCCTTAAGAACCAGGTTTAAGCTCCATGGTGGAGCAACAGTTTTAAACACAGGCTTGGATCTAACCAAAGCCTGACCAAATGCCTGAACGTCTAGAATACCTGCCAGACGCTGGTGCAAAAAAATAGACAGAGTAAAAATCTGTCCCTGTCAAGGAATTAGCTGACAACCCTTTTCTCAAAAACATCTTGGAGAAAAGATAATATCCTGGGAATCCAGGCTTTACTCCATGAGTAACCCTTGGATTCATAACAATCAGATATTTACACAATATCTATGTTCAATTTTCCTAGAGACAGGCTTTCATGTCTGTATTAAGGTATCAATGACTGACTCGGAGAAGCCATGCTTTGATAACATCAAGCGTTCAGTCTCCAGGCAGTCCATCTCAGATTGATTCTATTTAGATGGTTGAAAGGACCCTGAGGTAGAGGGACCTGTCTCAGAAGCAGAGACCGTGATGGAAAGGATGACATGTCCACCAGATCTGCATACCAGGTCCTGCGTGGCTACGCAGGCGCTGTCAAAAACACCAAAGCCCTCTCCTGCTTGGTCTTGACCTCCGGAGGAAATCCCACTCCCCCGGAAGAAAAGTCTGACGACTTAGAAAATCCACCTCCCAGTTCTCAACACCTGGGATATGGATAGCTGATAGACAAGAGGGAGTCTCTGTCCAGTGAATTATTGTAAGACTTCTAACATCACTAGGGAACTTCTGTTCCCCCTTGATGGCTGATGTAAGCCACAGTCGTGTATATTGTCCGACTGAGTATGATGTACCTCAGAGTTGCTAACTGAGGCCAAGTCTGAAGAGCATGGAATATCACTCCCAGAATATTTATTAGAAGGAGGGTCTCCTGCTAAGTCCACTATCCCTGAGCCTTCAGGGAGTTCCAGACTGCATCCCAACCTAAAAGGCTGGCATCCATTGTAACAAGTGTCCCATCTGACCTGCGGAAGGTCATACCCTTGGACAGATGGACCCGACATAGTCACCAGAGAAGAGAATCTCTGGTCTATTGGTCCAGGTTTAACAGGGGGACAAATCTGTGTAATCCCCGTTCCTCTGACTGAGCATGCATAGTTGCAGCGGTCTGAAATGTAGACGTGCAAACGGTACTATGTCCCTTGCCGCTACCTATTAAGCCGATTTCATTCATGTACTGAGCCACCGAAGGGCGCGGATGGGATGAAAAACATGGCAGAAATTTAGAAACTTTGACAACCTGGACTCCGTCAGGTAAATTTTCATTTCTACAGAATCTATCAGAGTCCCTAGGAGGGAAACCCTTGAGATTGGGGATAGAGAACTCTTTCCTTGTTCACTTTCCACCCATGTGATCTCAGAAATGCCAGTACTACGTCCGTATGAGACTTGGCAATTTGGATGTTTGACGCCTGTATCAGGATGTCATCTAACTAAGGGGCCACTTCTATGCCCCGCGGCCTAAGGACCGCCAAAGCGACCCCAGAACCTCCATAAAGATTCTTGGGGCTGTAGATATCCCAAAGGAAAGAGCTACAAACTGGTAATGCCTGTCTAGAAAGGCAAACCTGAAAAACGAAGGTGATCTTTATGCATCACAATGTGAGGATAAGCATCCTTCAAATCCATTGTAGTCCTCTATTGACTCTCCTGGATCATAGTTAAGATGGTACGAATAGTTTCCATCTTAAATGACGGAATTTTGAGGAATTTGTTTAAGATCTTTAGATCCAAAATAGGTCTGAAGGTTCCCTCACCTTGGGAACCACAAACAGATTTGAGTAAAAACTCTGTCCCTGTTCCTCTCTTGGAACTGGATGGATCTCGTACACAATGTAAGAATGCCTCCTTTTTTATCTGGTTTGCAGATAATTGTGAAAGGCGAAATCTCCCCTTTTTTTGGGGGGGAATCTTTGAAATCCAGAAGATATCTCTGGGATATAAATTCCAATGCCTAGGGATCCTGGGCATCTCTTGCCCACGCCCGGGCGAAGAATGAAAGTCTGCCCCCTATAGGATCCGTTACCGGATAGGGGTCCGTTCCTTCATGCTGCCTTAGAGGCAGCAGCAGGCTCCTTGGCCTGCTTATCTTTGTTCCAGGTCCAATTGTCTCCAGACCGCCTTGGACTGAGCAAATATTCCCTCTTGTTTTGCCTTAGAGGAAGTGGATGCCACACCTGCCCTGAAGTTTTAAAAGGCATGAAAATTAGACCCTTTTTTGGCCCTTGATTCCTATCCTGAGGAAGGGCATGACCTTTTCCTCCAGTGATATAAGCAACAATCTTCTTCAAACCAGGCCCGAATAGGGTCTGCCCCTTGAAGGGAAGTTAAGTAGCTTATTTATTAAAGTCACGACAGCTGACCATGATATAAGCCATAGCGCTCTGCGCGCCAGTATAGTAAAAAACAGAATTCTTAACCGTCAGTCTAGTCAAATGAACAAAGGCATCAGAAAACAAAGGAATTGGCTAGCATAAGCTTGTCAAATATATTCATCCAATGGAGTTGCTAACTGTAAAGCCTCATCAAGAGACTCAACCCAGAACGCCGCAGCAGCAGTGACAGAAGCAATGTATGCCAGGGGCTGCAGGATAAAACCCTGTTGAATAAACATTTTTTATCCATTGGATCTAAAAAGCACAACTGTCCTCGCCAGAGGTAGTGGTACGCTTAGCTAGAGTAGAAACTCTTCTCTCCACCTTAGGAACTGTCTGCCATAAGTCCCATGTGGTGGTAACTATTAGAAAACATTCTTCTAAAAAATAGGAGGGGAAGAGAACGGCACACCTGGTCTATCCCATTCCTTATTAAAAAAATTTTTTAGTAAACCTCTTTAGGTATTGGAAAAACATCAGTACACACCGGCACTGCATATTATTTATCCAGTGTACACATTCATTCAGAGCAGCCAAAGCCTCCCTGAGCAACAAGTGGAGGTTCTCAAGCATAAATTTTAAATGTAAAAATATCAGAATCAGGTTAAATCATCTTCCCTGAGTCAAAAAAATCACCCACAGACTAAGCATATTGTGAGGTAGTATCATACATGGTTCTTAAAGCGTCTGTATGCTCTGTATCTACCCCCAGAGCCATCTGCTTTCCTTTAATTTCAGGTAGTCTGACTAATACTGCTGCCAGAGTATTATTCACCACCTTTGCCATGTCTTGTAAATAAACGCTATGGACGCCCTTGATGTACTTGGCGCCATTTGAGCGTGAGTCCCTGAAGCGGGAGTCGAAGGGTCTGACACGTGGGGAGAGTTAATCGGCATAACTTTCCCCTCGACAGAATCCCCTGGTAAAATAAACGCTATGGGTGCCCTTGATGTACTTGGCGCCATTTGAGCGCGAGTCCCTAAAGCGGGAGTCAAAAGGTCTGACACGTGGGGAGAGTTAGTCGGCATAACTACCCCCACGACAGAATCCTCTGGTGATAATGTTTTTAAAGACAAAAAATGATCTTTATTGTTTAACATGAAATCAGTACATCTGGTACACATTCTAAGATGGGGTTCCACCATGGCTTTAAAACATAATGAACACAGAGCTTCCTCTATGTCAGACATGTTAGAACAGACTAATAATGAGACTAATAAGCTTGGAAAACACTTTAAATCAAGTTAACAAGCAAATATATAAAACGTTACTGTGCCTTTAAGAGAAACAAATTTTGTCAAAATTTGAAAAACAGTGAAAAAAAGGCAGTAAAACAAACGAAATTTTTACAGTACATGTAATAAGGTAACAGAGCATTGCACCCACTTGCAATTGGATGATTAACCCCTTAATGCAAAAAACAGATAAAAAAAAACGACATAGACGTTTTTAAAAACAGACACAACAAAACTGCCACAGCAGAGCTGTGGATTACCTTCCCTATAAACGATTTTGGAAGTCTTTTTAGCCCTTTAGAAATGTCCTGTAGTATTCATGGGACTGCTGAGGGAATCTGGATAATTCATTTTGTAATTTTAACTGCGCAAAAAAGCGCTAAATTAGGCCCCTCCCACTCATATTACAACAGTGGGAAGCTTCAGTTAACTGCTTCTATGCAAAATTTAAGCCAGCCATGTGGAAAAAACTTAGGCCCCAATAAGTTTTATCACCAAACATATGTTAAAAAACGATTAAACATGCCAGCAAACGTTTTAAAACACATTTTTACAAGAGTATGTATCTCTATTAATAAGCCTGATACCAGTCGCTTTTACTGCATTTAAGGCTATACCAACATTACAGTGTTATCACCAATGTACGTTAAAAAACGATTAAACATGCCAGCAAACGTTTTAAAACACATTTTTATAAGAGTATGTATCTCTATTAATAAGCCTGATACCAGTCGCTATCGCTGCATTTAAGGCTTTACTTACATTACTTCGGTATCAGCAGTATTTTCTTAGTCAATTCCATTCCTAGAAAAATATTTTACTGCACATACCTTATCTGCAGGAAAACCTGCACGCCATTCCCCCTCTGAAGTACCTCACTCCTCAGAATGTGTGAGAACAGCAAATGGATCTCAGTTACGTCTGCTAAGATCATAGAAAAACGCAGGCAGATTCTTCTTCCAAATACTGCCTGAGATAAACAGCACACTCCGGTGCCATTTAAAAATAACAAACTTTTGATTGAAGAATAAACTAAGTATAAATCACCACAGACTCTCCTATCTATGTTGAGGCTTGCAAGAGAATGACTGAATATGGCAGTTAGGGGAGGAGCTATATAGCAGCTTTGCTGTGGGTGGACTCTTGCAACTTCCTGTTGGGAAGGAGAATATATTCCGTGGACTGGATACACTGGACTGGATACACTTAACAAGAGAAATCCACAATTTTCAAAATTATATTACAGAAAAAGGAGGAAAAATAAATAAAAGTATATCGTAAAGACCAACCCTATCTCTTTGGTCATTCTATCAGCATGACCTAACCTTATTAAAAGGATATGAAACCCAATGTTTTCTTTCATGATTCAGATAGAACATACAATTGTAAATAACTTTCCAATTTAGTTCTATTAACAAACTATCTTCTATCTCGTGATAACCTTTGTTGAAGGAGCGACAATAGACTACTGGGACCTAGCTGAGCACATCAGGTGAGCCAATCATAAGAGGCATATATGCTCAGTCACCAATCAGCAACTTGCTCCCAGTAGTGCATTGCTATTCCTGAGTCTATCTAGGTATGCTTTTTAACAAAGTATACCCAAACAACAAAGCTAATAAGCTAATAGATGTAAACTGGAAAGTTGTTTTAATAGTACATGCTCTATCTGAACCATGAAGGAAACATTTTAAGTTTCATATCCCTTTAAGCACACACTGTTCTCTCTTCACTTGTTCTTTTGTTCTTTTATTAGCACTCATATGTTAAAGGGACATTGTACACTAAATTTTTCTTTGCATAAATGTGTTGTAGATGATCCATTTATATAGCCCATCTGGGGGTGTTTTTGTAACAATGTATAGTTTTACTTATTTTAAAATAACATTGTGCTGATTTTCAGACTCCTAACCAAGCCCCAAAGTTTTAGATGAATACTGATGTATACAGACTTCACATTGCTTATGTTTGTGTAATGGATCTATTCAGATGCAGGGTAGGGGGGAGGTTCTGATCTCAGCCCCTTTCAGTGGGTGTTCCAGACTAACCTCATCAACAGTGCTAAACAGCTTCTAAGTAAGGTTTTATAATGGATTTTTTTTTTTTTTTTTTTTAGTTTTTAATTTTTTTATTGAGGAACTGTTCAATACAAATAGATAGTATACAAGGAATTACATTGTAAATATGGGTACATACAACATTTAAGCACATATTTGTATTTCCTGAAAATCTATCCTCATTTTTAAACCAAACTTATAACAATGTTGACCACTCTTGGGTCTATTGTTTTAATGCAATATAATACAATAGGGTATATATGGAAAGGAGGTGGATAGAAAGAAAAGGGGAAAAGTAAAAGGGGAAACAGTTATTAAACTTGCCTAATAAAAAGAAGGTTAAATGGGAGCCACAGCCTAACGATCGCCATATCATTCTTTCAACCAGTGTGTCCTGCACAAGTTTTTGTCTTTTTAGAGAGTAATTTGTGTTCATGCTGCATAGCTTATTGTGAGAGGGCGCCATGGAAAGCTTCCGGTGATGGTAGCTTTAGTGCAAGCAGTGTATGTGTATAGTTAGCCTCATAGTCTTATCAGCAGGTGTCCAGGCGTTTAGGGATTATCATAGCGATACGATGGCTTCATATAATCAGAATATATATGTATTTATTTTTTATACCCTCTCGCTGCTTCGGCCACTGGCCGCGAGTAGGGAGCTAAAATTCTGTTCACCAACTGTGGCGTAAATATACCAAGCTACTTGTTATCCCAAAACCTATGTGATGTGTATAGGGAACCATGCTTACTGTACAGACAGCACAAAGTGTGGTTTAGAGAAAGCGTCCTCACACCTGAAGCTGTGTTAGGGTAATTCTAAGAAAATGTATAACATAAGAGTAATTTTTCCCCCCGTATAAGTTTGCACACTCATGACATCATGAACAGTTTACTATTGGATCATTGAGTGATACATTATTATTGACCATGTGTCTTTAACTTAAGAGGGCTCTGAATACAGATTTTATTTCATTAATTAGTCCCAGGACTGATGTGGCTATGAAAGATAGCGTCCTCCAAAAACAGGTTTAGTAAGATATATTAACAATAAACAGAGGTTCACAGCAGGCACAGTTAGTGGGTGGAGATATACAGAAATTTAGTAAATACATTATGCTATTACACATTCGTCCCCATTAAACATATTCACTCAGTTAGTTTTCATCTGTTTGTGATAGTATTCGATAATGCGCTGATACATCCATATTAACAATGTCAGCAATAGCAGAAACATCAACACCAGCACAATATATGAACCAACCAGTTAGATCAGGTATGTCCGATGTCAATGTAGATAAAGGTTTTCGCTTTAACCTGCTTCAAATCTTGAGGTTGTTTGGGTGACTAAATCAGGTAAAAAACAGTGAGTGCCTGAGTACAACAATTTGTGGATCAATTCCAAGGGCTGAATCTTCTAGTGCGCTCCCGGAGGTAAGCCCAAGTGCTGTCAGTCTATTGCAGCGTGGGGCTGAGTAGCCGCTGTTCTCTGTAAGGAGGATTCCCAGCAGGGGTGGTTGCGCTGTGCTCTCTAAACCATGTGTTATCGTTTTAGGGGCATTTTCCACCGTTATGCTATGATGTGAAACTGCGGGTTCCAGATGTTTGTGTATCCATGTGAGCTTCATGAAGCTATGGTCGCGTTGGGCATTCTGAGGATCTTTGGCTGACCTACGAACCTCTGATTTATCAGTGGAAGCGTGTGAGGAACAGTGGGCTTTCTCTGAGGCTAGCTGTTGCTTCCAATCGCCATTCAAAAAGTCCTGTTCAGGCTCTGCTCTAGGCAGGTGCTCCGGTATTGGTTTAAAGCTCTCTATTAGGGCTCTGGGCAGAGATCTCTGGTAGAGTTTATTTAGCAAGAGCTCTAGTTTAGCGAAGCGTTGTTCTAAGTGCTGCTCTAGATCGTTCTCCCATGCAGTCGCCAACTTGGGAAATTCTGCCGACAAAGGTATTAAAGGATATAGATGCGTTAGGCTGCTTGTGTAACAGTAGAATATCGTATTGTCTGGTGTTAGAAAGAAGGCTCAGTAAGACAGGTATCAGCTGTCAGCACTGGTAACCCGGCTAGTCCGGGGGGGGGGGGGTCGCTGCCTAGTAGTGGGCTGCCGCCTTAGGCCTTATGTTTCCTATCTGTGGCTCCAATTTCATAGATACAGCAACAAGAAGCTGACATGTAGCCACAGATTGCTTTGTAGCTATGGCTTGATGTTTGATATAAAGAGATGTGCTGTCTTTCAGCTCAATAATCGGTGGATTAAAGAGGATTCTTGAAGAGCTCGCAGAAAATGCATCCTGTCAGGTACGCTGCTCGGACACGCCCCCTTACAATGGATTTTTATATCATATTATTCTTTATAGTAGTGTCTATTGCAGGCAGTTAAATTAAAACGCTGACATTAGTCTTGATTATCAATTTGCATAACATTGTGTATTAGTTTTGTCAACTTTTTATCAATAAAAAGTATATTGAAAGTTATTTTACTATGGCATAAGTAAGCAATTTATATTACAATGCCAAAGTGTTTGTTGTCTCTTTAGGCTCATTTTAAAGATTCTATTATAGTGCAGACCTTTGTATACCCAAAACAGAGCAGTAGATAAGGATAACAACATTTTGATCAATATTTAATCTGCACATCACAGAGGACGAACCTGAATGAGCCCAGCCAGTAAAGTGAGTGCCACAGCTACCTTCACCCGCATAGCATCTCTCTCCATAAACTTGGACATATCGGTGCTGTTGGTGGTATTTGTTCCAACTATATCAAACATTTCATCCGGCGCTATTCTCACTGCAACCCCACCGATCATAAGGCTTATCACTGCAAACGTACCTGCAAAATACAATTAATATTATTAATGTATAGCACCACAAAATGCCATAGCACTAGGGAAAAAATACACTTTATTGACAAATTATTATAAGAAACTGGAGGCCCATCTAGTATACTCATTACAAAAAAAATCCCCATACAATGCTGCCTAGAGGTTACATTAAATAATTAAGATCATGACCTCTTGTTTCTGCCTTGATATTTTTATGAATAAAAAAAAAAAATGCTTTTATGTAAGGGCTTTATTGACAATCTCTCAATATGCTTGAATATTTCTTTATCATGCACTTTCGGCTCTACACTATGATATACATTTTTTTTTTTAGACCATGATCAATTTTTTGTAGATTTGAAGAAAGGATAAATGAGTCCTCAATAGCCAGTAAAATCCAAAAGTTTATTAGGCAAGAGGCATAGAAATGTAAAGTACACTCACTAGGAACTAACACGTTTTGCGCATGCGCTTCATAGTTACCTGTTCTACCTGGTCTCCTTAAATATGATGCATGAGCCTATGAGGAAAGTTATAATAAAATATGTGTTTGTCTGGAAAACAGAATTTAGCCATCTGTATATTATACTACACTTTCTAGTAGGACAATGGGTTACAGATACAATGATACAATAGAATAATAAGAATAAAAATAAATATTACAAATAAAGAATAATACATTTTAGGAATACAAATACTTACTGATGGTGTTAATCTGGCTTGTATCTATGTTTCTCACAATATTTTCACATACTTTTCTATATTTTGCTATATTTCTGTAGCCCAACTTTGAACAATTTCAAATTTATTGATATCCAGCTGGATATATGAACTCTAGATATATATATATTTTACAGATATATTTTACACTACATGTGAGATGAGGCCTGATTAGGGTTATATAAAGGAGTATATATACCTCTCATTTATGCTGCTATTATGTCTACACATACAACATAACATACTACTGTTTTTTTTTCTGTTTAGCTACTGCATCATTTACAAATATTGAAACCATCTGAAAGAGTAATTCCCAAATAATTTTCCTGTTTTATTACTACATGAAAAATTCCATTGAGTCTATAATTTACCTCTGCATTTTTCCTTCTAAAAGCCAATTTTTGCACTTTGCAATGTTAAATTTTGGATCCCACTCAAATTTATCTTGAATTGTTGCTCTGTAAAGCATACCTATTAGTTGAGTACTTTTGGATGAATAAGTATGTATAACACTAGAGGTGAGACAGGTTGACAATTTTGCCAGTAAAATTTTTACAAGTATATTGTAAGAAGTAACATATTCCCAGTGAATTTTTTTTCCTCAGAATTGCTATGCAAATGTCGATAAATATCTTTGAAGCAAAAGAAAACCTGAACGGAAGAGCCAAAAACTGTAAATTAAATTGTTCCACAGCAAACAGGAAAAACTAGAAATTAACCAAACAGATGGGTCACATGGAGATTTTGACTCAATGTTCGTCATGAATTAATTAACCTGGCTTCAAAGCCCTCAAAACACACTTAAGAGACTCCATCTTGAAATGGGAAATCTTCAAATGCTTGTTTAATACACAACAAAATGAAATATGTGTCTTTGTAACAATAAAAAGGTTAGAATTAAAACGTTTTTCCTAATTCTGACTGAGAGATTGAGAAATAAACTAAAATTCTCAGAGATCAGAGGAGGATTAAACAGATATTCTTTTTGGGTTTGGGGTCCAAGAAGACTTGCTTTTAGCCTTCTAAGAGGACCTAACTGCTCCTTTATTTAACAAACAACTAAGATAGGCAACCAGTTCCTTGATCTTATTCAAGCAAGCAGACCAATAAATACTGAAAGATTTATTATTTTTTGTTTAAAAAAGCAAAAACACTCACGGCACCATTATCTCTGGCACTTTCTAAATCTCTCCACCAAGCATTATCTCTGAATAAAGTCTGGATCTTTTGTAGGCAATCCTAAATTAACACTCTGATGATCATATTTTAGTTGAGTGCCCGTTTCATCATTTAAAATCTGAGCTATATTGTAATTCTCTACTTTTTTTAAACCAGGAAATATTTTTATTAGACATGCACAAAAATATGTTGTTTCAGACAAATAGTTTTTTTGGTTTTTTTTGTCTGATATTAATTGATGCCATTGTCTGTTAATGAAAATCTGTCTGCTATTTTCTATGGGAAACGTCTTCAGGGCAAAAGAGGGGCAGACAGAACTTTATATATATATATATATATATATATATATATATATATATATATATAAACACACACACACACACACACACACAGTATCTCACAAAAGTGAGTACACCCCTCACATTTTTGTAAATATTTTATTATATCTTTTCATTCACATATCATGTTGGAATACTACCCTGCGGCCCAGTCTCCGAAGGGAGGGGATCATGCTCTGATTCAGTATGTCACAGTACATATTGGCATTCATGGTTCCCTCAATGAACTGTAGTTCCCTAGTGCCGGCAGCACTAATGCAGGCCCAGACCGTGATACTCCCACCACCATGCTTGACTGTAGGCAAAAAACACTTGTCTTTGTACTCCTCACCTGGTTGCCGCCACACATGCTTGACACCATATGAACCAAATAAGTTTTTATTGGTCTAATCGGACCACAGGACATGGTTCCAGTAATCCATGTCCTTTGTCTGCTTGTCTTCAGCAAACTGTTTGTGGGCTTTCTTGTGCATCATCCTTAGAAGAGGCTCCTTGTGGGACGACAGCCATGCAGACCAATTTGATGCAGTGTGCAGCGTGTGGTATGAGCACTGACAGGCTGACCCCCCACCCCTTCAACCTCTGCAGCAATGCTGTGTCAGGATATCTGTGAGTGATATTAAATTATATATATATATATATATATATATATGTATATTTATCTACACATAGATATATGATAAGACCAAGAACTCATTTTATTTGTGAAACTGTTTGTAAAACAACCCTCCTCTCGTTCTGAAGCACAGATTTCAAGAACAAAGGAATTGCTTTCAAAGGTTTCCTGCCTAAGGTGTGAAGTTAAAGTTCCTATCAGATTACCACTGACCCCCTTGCTGCTCAAGACATCTAAGAGAGAGCAAAAGGGAAAACATTTGGTTCAACTAGTGAAGATAGATAATTAACCAAGCCAGGCTACATCATGGGATGTTGGAGACAAGATTCTCTACATAAGTCAGATAAGCAAACAGAAATTCTGAGAATATAGTAATTAGCACAGGCCTGTTAATTGACCCTAAACCACAGATACACATCTGTACTGGCTAGCAGAAACACATGTGTTGTATTGTAAGTCTGAAATTCATTTTAAAGTACAACTTAGGTTTAATTTTCAATAAGGTATACCTCAGTCTTGTATAAAAATGTATATGTCCATGGATCTGAGAAATGCATTTCAGGTTTGTAATAAATTTAATGGATAACATATTCTTATATTTTTCAGGCACCTAATAAGTACATATATAATTGGTGCTTTAAATAATATCATATGTTTTATACACTCAGCAAGAGATATACAGATATGAAATATTTGTATGGGATAGTAATCCAATATATATATATAATTATATGAAACTACATCTGATTGCTGATCTTAAGGTATGTATGTGATATTAAGATGATAACTGAGAAAGTAATTGAGTCCATGATTAAGGTATTATAATCTTTTTAAATCTTTCATAGATGTTTTTTGAATGCATTTTAAGATATTATAAGTGGAATATATTCATGCTTAATCTTGAAATACTATAAAATAATAGAATAAAATTATATTAAACGGACCATATATGGAACATATAATTATTAAAACTAGGAGATTATTTAAAGTATATAAAAATAGGCATTTGATAAAAATATATCTAAGAACTGTATTTACTGTATAGCAGTGTTGAAAATGAAACTGTTTGTCTTGTCTGCTGCCCCCGATGGCCTAAATCCAGAATTACAACCAAAAGACATTTGGCTGTTAAAATTACATT